>NW_011480156.1:22677-41872 GCF_000754665.1 Bison bison bison
ATTACACAGAGTGAAGTAAGCCAGAAAGAAAAACACCAATACAGTATACTAACACATAAATATGGTATTTAGAAAGATGGTAACAATAACCCTGTGTACGAGACAGCAAAAGAGACACTGATGTATAGATCAATCTTATGGACTCTGTGGGAGAGGGAGAGGGTAGGGAGATTTGGGAGAATGGCATTGAAACATGTATAATATCATGTATGAAACGAAAAAAAAATATCAGGGAAAATAAGTAATAATATTTTGTCTATTATCTTAGTGATTTTTGTGTAAATTAAAATTGGAGCTACTACAGTTAATTTCTTATGCATTATTTTTCCACTTAAGGAGAGAAGAGAAAGAGAAAATGGCAGGAAGTGTGAAACTTTGTTCAAAACAGGACATTTTTTTTTTCTTTTTACTAGTGGGAAACATCAAAAACTAATTGGCACTAAATATTGTTAAAACATAATAATTAATTTAACATGCAGTCTAATATTTTTTTTTCTGCTTGGAGGTCAAGATCAGTGGAAATAAATGTAAAATTTAAAAATGAAACTATGAAATTATAGTATATATGGCTTATTATATGTTTAAAAAAGCAAAGCAGTTGACATATTATAGTAATATTGCATCAAACTAAATGTAGTATTTTTTTCTAAATAGTTTTTACTTTTTAGAGCAGTTTGAGTTCACAGAAAAACAGTGGGATGTCCAGAGAGTGCCCATATACCCTCTGCCCCTAGAAATGCCCAGCCTATCCCACTATCATCCTGTACCTGTTGTGGTACCTTTATTACAATTGATGAACCTACACTGGCATAACATTATCACTCAAAGTCCATAGTTCACATTAACATTCACTCTTGGTGTTCTATATACTCTATGGATTTTGGTAAATGTATATGAAATGTATCAAAAAATATTGCATTTTGAAGAACAGTTTCACTGCCTTAAAAATCCTCTGTGCTCTACTTATTATTCCCTGTCTTCCCCCAAGCCCTGGCAATCACTAAATTTTTTGCTATCTTCATGCTTTTGCATTTTATAGAATATCACATGACTGGGGTCATATAGTATGTAGTCATCTCAGTTAACCTAGTAATACAGTGAGTAATGACCTAGTAATACATTTCTTCCATGGCTTTTCATGGCTTGATATTTCATTTCCTTTTAGTAATGAATAATATTCTATTATCTATATGAACAACAGTTTATCTTTTTCCTTTATTATAGGACATCTTGATTGCATTCAAGTCTTGGCAATCATGAATAAAACAGGTATAAACATCCATATACAGTTTTTTGTGTGGGTACATACATTTTCAACTCCTTTAGATACATACCAAGAAGTATGATTGCTGGACCATATAGTAAGAGTATGTTTAATTTTATAAGAGACAACCAAACTGACCCAAAATTGCAACTAGCTGTTGAACAACCATTGATGGGAGGATGCTGGCTGTCACCCACATCCAAATACAAAGAAGAAGCCATAGTGAGATGGTAGGAAGGGTGCAATTATGGTAAAACTAAATCACATACCACCCAGTGGGTGACCCACAAACTGGAGAAAATAATACCAAAGAAGTTCTCCCACTATTGTGAAGGTTTTGGGGATCCCACAAAGAGACTGGGAATCCTCAGGGAATCTGATCTTGAAGGCCAGCAGGATTTGATAATAGGACTTCCATAGGACTGGGGGAAATAGATTCCAGTCTTGGAGGGTACAAACAAAATCTTATATACACTAAGACCCAGAGGAAAGGAGCAGTAACCCAAAATACTGAACCAAAGTTACTTTTAAGTGTTGGGGAGCCTCCTGTGGAGGTGTGGGTCAGCAGGGACAGAGGCATGCCAGGCAGCAGTCCAAGAAGGCCACCCTAGGCATAAGCCCTCTTGGAGGTTGCCAATAACCCTACCAGAGAGCCCTAGACTCCATGGTTGGGTTGCCTCAGGTCAAACAACTACCAAGGAGGGAATGAAACCCCACCCATCAGAATATAATTAAATTAAAGATTTACTGAGCAAGGCCCTGTCTATCACAGCAAAACCCAGTTTCCCCACTGCCAGTCTCTCTCACATTAGCAAGCTTACTCAGGCCTCTTAGTGTCCTCCATCAGAGGGAAGACAGAAAAAGCAAGAAGGACCACAGTCCCAAAGTGGCTAAAACAAAACCACATTATAGAAAGTTAATTAGGATGAAAAACAGAAACTTATATCCCAGAATAAGGACAAGATAAAACTCCAGAAAAACAACTAATGAAGTGATATAGACAAATTTCCAGAAAAATAATTCAGGATAATGATAGTGAAGATGATCTAGGATCCCAGGAAAACAATGGAGAAGATATAAAAAAAATATTTACCAAGGACCTAGATGAGCTAAAGAACAAACAGAGATGAACAATACACTAGAAGGAATTGATAGCAGAATTACTAAGGCAGAGGAATGGATAAATGACCTGGAGTACAGAATGGTGGAAATCATTGCCACATAAATAATATAGAAAAAAGAATGAAAAGAAATGAAGACAGCCTAAGAGACTTCTGGTACAATATTAAACAAACAAAAAAAATTGCTTTATAGGGATCCCAAAAGGAGAAAAGAAAGAGAAAGGACCTGAGAAAATATTTGAAGAGATAATAGCTGAAAACTTACCTAACATGGGAAAGGAAATAGTTAACAAAGTCCAGGATGTCTAGAGAGTCCCAGGCAGGATAAAGCCAAGGAGGAGCACACCAAGACACATACCACTCAAACTGAAAAAAAATAAAGAAAGATAAAATTTTAAAAGCAACAAGGGGAAAAAAAAAATGACAACATACAAGGGAACTCCCATCAGGTTATGAACTGATTTCTCAACAGAAACTCTACAAGCCAGAGGGAATGACACAATATATTAAAAGTGATGAAAAAGAACCTACAACAAAGAATACTCTACCCAGCAAAACTCTCCTTCAGATTTGATGGAAAAATCAATAGCTTTCCAGACAAGTAAAAGTTAAGAGAATTCACCAGCACTAAATCAACTTTACAACAAATGCTAATCGAAATTCCCTAGGTAGGAAACATAAGAGAAGGAAAAGACCTTTATAAAATAAACAGAAAACAATTAAGAAAATGATACTAGGATCATGATCTGGATAACCATGATGGGTTAATGAACCAGATAACCACGATAGTGTGATCATTCATCTAGAGCCAGACATCCTGGAGTGTGAAGTCAAGTGGGCCTTAGAAGCATCACTACAGACAAACCTAGTAGAAGTCAAGGAATTCCAGCTGAGCAAGGTCAAATCCTAAAAGATGCTGCTGCCAAAATGCGACATTCAATATGCAGCAAATTTGAAAAACTCAACAGTGGCCACAGGACTAGAAAAGGTCAATTTTAATTCCATTTCCAAAGAAGAGCAATACCAAAGATTGTTCAAACTGCAGTGCAGTTCAGTTCAGTCCAGTCCCTCCGTCATGCCAGACTTTGTGACCCCATGGACTGCCGCACACCAGGCTTCCAGTCCATCACCAACTCCCAGAGTTTACTCAAACTCATGACCATTGAGTCGGTGATGCCATCCAACCATCTCATCCTCTGTCGTCTCCTTCTCCTCCCACCTTCAATCTTTCTCAGCATCAGGGTCTTTTCAAATGAGTCAATTCTTCACATCAGGTGCCCAAAACATTGGAATTTCACCTTCAACATCAGTCCTACCAATGAATATTCAGGACAAATTTCCTTTAGGATGGACTGGTTGGATCTCCTTGCAGTCAAGGGACTCAAGAGTCTTCTCCAACACCACAATTCAAAAGCATCAATTCTTTGGTGCTCAGCTTTCATTATAGTCCAAGTCTCAGATCCTAACATGACTACTGGAAAAACCATAGCCTTGACTAGATGGACCTTTGTTGGCAAAATAATGTCTCTGCTTTTTAATATGCTGTCTAGGTTTGTCATAACTTTTCTTCTAAGGAGAGTAAGGCTTTTAATTTCATGTCTGAAGTAATCATCTGCAGTGATTTTGGAGCCCCCCAAAATGAAGTCTGACACTGTTTCCACTGTTTCTCCATCTATTTGCCATGAAGTGATGGGACCAGATGCCATGATCTTAACTTTCTGAATGTTGAGCTTTAAGCCAACTTTTTCATAATCCTCTTTCACTTTCATCAAGAGGCTCTTTAGTTCTTCACTTTCTTCCATAAGGGTGGTGTCATCAGTATATCTGAGGTTATTGATATTTCTCCCGGCAATCTTGATTCCAGCTTGTGTTTCATCCAGCTCAGTGTTTCTCATGATGTATTCTGCATATAAATTAAATAAGCAGGGTGACAATATACAGCCTTGACATAGTGCTTTCCCTATTTGCAACTAGTCTATTGTTCCATGTCCAGTTTTAACTGTTGCTACCTGACCTGCATACAGATTTCTCAAGGGGCACAATTGCACTCATTTCATGTGGTAACAAAGTAATGCTCAAAATCCTTTCAGCTAGGCTTCAACAGCATGTGAACCAAGAACTTCCAGATATACAACCTTGATTTAGAAAAGATGGAGGAACCAGAGATCAAACTGCCAACATCCATTGGATCATAGAAAGAGGTATAGAATTAAAAAAAAAAAAAAAATCTACTTCTGCTTCATTGACTACACTAAAGACTTTGATGTATAGATCACAACAAACTGTGGAAAATTCTTAAAGATTTGGGAATACCAGACAGCTCTCCTGCCTCCTGAGAAATCTGCTGCAGGTCAAGAAGCAATAGGTAGAACCAGACATAGAACAACAGTGAAATGAGTGAAAGTTGCTTAGTCATGTCCAACTATTTGCGACCCATGGACATTCTCCATGGAATTCTCCAGGCCAGAATACTGGAGTGGGTAGCCTTTCCCTTCTCCAGAGGATCTTCCCAACCCAGGAATTGAACTGGGGGTCTCCTGCATTGCAGGCAGATTCTTTCCCAACTGATCTATCAGGGAAGCCCATAAAACAACAGATAGGCTCCAAATTGGAAAAGGAGTACGTCAAAGCTGTAAATTGTCACCCTGCTTGTTTAACTTATATACAGAGTACATCATGTGAAATGCTACACTGGATGAAGTGCAAGCTGGAATCAAGAATCCTGGGAGAAATATTAGTAACATCAGATATGCAGATGACACCACCCTTATGACAGAAAGTGAAGAGAAATTAAAGAGCCTCTTGATGAAAGTGAAAGAGAAGAGTGAAAAACCTGGCTTAAAACTCAACGTTCCAAAAAATGAACATCATGACATCTGGTCCCATCATTTCCTGTCAAATAGATGGGGAAACAATGAAAACAGGAACAGACTTTATTGTCTTGTCTTCCAAGATCACTGTGGATGGTGTGTGCTGCAGCCATGAAATTAAAAGATGCCTGCTCCTTAAAAGAAAAGCACTGAGAATCCTAGAAAGTGTATTAAAAAGCAGAGACATTACTTTGCCTACAAAGATCTGTATAGTCAAAGCTATGGTTTTTCCAGTAGTCTTGTATGGATGGGAGAGCTGGACAATAAAAAAAGCTGAGCGCCAAAGAATTGATGACTTCAAACTGTGGTGCTGGAGAAGACTTGAGAATCCCTTCAACTGCAAAGAGATTAGATCAGTCAATCCTAAAGGAAATCAGTCCTGAATATTCATTGGAAGGACTAATGCTGAAGCTGGAACTCCAGTATTTTGCCATCTGATGCAAAGAATCGACTCATTGGTAAAGACCCTGATGCTTGAAAAGACTTAAAGGAGGAGAAAGGGAGATGAGATGTTTGGATGGTATTAGCAAGTTAGTGGTTTGAATTTGAGCAAACTCCAGGAGATGGTGAGGACAGGGAAACTTGGTGTGCTCCAGTATGGGGTCGCAAAGAGTCAAACACAACTGAGTGATTGAATTGAACTGAACTGAAGATTGAACTATGAGTGAGAAACAGAAGAAAAATAAATAAGAGAAGCACATCACCAAAAACATCAAATACTTCATTTCCAACCTGGTGCAACATTAAGTAAAATTTTCTGATGAAAATTTTTCAGAACCATGAAATTAGCTTGTGGAGTTTATGTTGATGAAATCAAGAAAGTTTCCTCTATGTCTTTTATTTTTTATCAAGAAATAGAAGCAAACTTCATATGAAGAGCAGAATGTGTGATTTTCATTTCTCTTGCAGAAGATACATTATTTTTTTTTCCTTAAGCACAAAAGTAAAAACTATAAAATTTTCCCCTATAATTTTTCTCTATGAGAAGTTTTACTTATTGGAAGCTATACTTTCTAATTCTCTGGATTAGCTTATTGTTTCTGGAAATTCTCTCCTTGGTGAGGTCTCAGACTCTACCTCCAGGACCTTTTCATCCCTCGTGGCCATAAATAGGAAGCTCAAGGACTCCAGAGTCCAGAGAAGCTTTAAAGCAAAATTCAACTTTGTCCTCACTTACCTCCCTATGTCTGCTTTCCATTTGCTTTGGGGGACCTAAAAAATTCTTACATTCATGCAAGATTAACTGTCTTATCTAGCAAATGATTATTTCAATTGTAGGTTCTGTTAGGAAAATTTAATACGTAATCTTGTCGGAAATGGAAATCCTTCTTATTTATCCTTATACCATCATAATCTTCAATTATGATGTCTACGTCTTGTTTCAGTTGTTACAAGCTTTGCCCAAGCCCTGTGAAATGAAGTTACCAACCTATATATTTCATGCACTATAATCCCAGAAATTAGGCCCATCCCTCGTACTTGGCAAAAGAATATGTTTTGTTCACTGATTAAATAGATAAATTTATGAACTTCATTTTTACTTAATAATTATTTTTACTAGTGAAACATTCTTAGAGTTAATTTTAACTGTTAAGTATGCCAAAGTCATTTAATTCTTTCATGTATTGTCAAAAATTGTATTCTTTTTCAGTTTTAGTATTCAAAATATTCCTGAGATGAAAATTACAGTTTGTAATGATTTTTAAATATTTTATTAGTTCATCAGATATTTTCCTATAAGTACAATTATCAAGTCAAAATACTTCAAATCATTTTCGAAGCTCTTTATATGTATTATAAATTTGCATTTCAGAAATAATTGCAATTTCGACTAACAGTGTTTGTGTGTGTGACAGATGTAATAATATCTGTTTCATCATTTGCTTATCAGCATTTTATAATTTGCTATGTAAATCTTATATTATGTGTAGTAACAAAGGCTTATTTAAGAGGGAAAGTTTCAAAAAATGTAATGAGGAAAATATTTCCCCAAATTTTAAAACAGAGAAAACACACAAGGTGTTATAATTTGCACACTTAAGGAATAATTTCACAGCATTCAGCATTTTAGGAATTGTTGAAGTATTTTAAGAAGTCAGATGAAATAAAGGTTATTATTATATACAAATGCACTTAATATTTATTGAAAATTTAGTACATTTGATGTGCTTTTCATTTATTTCTAATTGAAATCCCTTAAAATTGAAATGCTTCAAAATGTTGGGATAAAGGATTCTTTCCACACCTAATATTTCCTTCTTGATCTCTCTTACTGTTTTGTCACCAGGGAGGATGGAATGACTTTTCTGTTTGATAAATGTTGTCATGGCTGGGTTGGACAATTCTTTCTTTAGATGAGGTCCTACCACCAGGCAGTATATGATCTGTTGTGTTCCTTGCTATATGCTTTATAATGTCAAGCATGCATGATAGTCTATCTAATCCTGACAGATTTGGGTTTCATATGAGTAGGTCCAACCACTTGCTCATTGAGGCAAATCAAAATTGTGAAGATAAGTTTTATCAAAAATAAAATGGGTATTTTGGTCTTCATATGTTAACTTCCTTTCTTTGTCATGTGGGAGAGTGCATGTTATTTACTGGGCTCTTCTTACACCACCAAAAGTAACTTTTAACTTTGGTGTTCAGTTCAGTTGTGTAGTCATCTCCGACTCTTTGCAACCCCATGGACTGCAGGACAACAGGCTTCCCTGTCCATCAGCAACTCCCAGAACCTACTCAAACTCATGTCCATTGTGTCGGTGATGCCATCCAACCATCTCATCCTCTGTCATCCCCTTCTCCTCCTGCCTTCAGTGTTGCTCAGCATCAGGGTCTTTTCCAATGAGTAGGTTCTTTGCATCAGGTGGCCAAAGTATTGGAGATTCAGCTTCAGGATCAGTTCTTCCAATGAATATTCAGGGTTGATTTCCTTTAGGATGGACTGGTTGGATCTCCTTGCTGTCCAAGGGACTCCAAGAGTCTTCTCCAACACCACAGTTCAAAAGCAGCCATTCTTCAGCACTCAGCTTTCTTTATAGTCCAATTTTCACATCCATAAATGACTATTGGAAAACCCACAGCTTTGTATAGATGGACCTTTGTTGATAAAATAATGTCTCTGATTTTTAATATGCTGTCTAGGTTGGTCTTAACTTTTCTTCCAAGGAGGAAGCATCTTTTAATATCATGGCTTCAGTTACCATCTTCAGTGATTTGGGAACCCCCCAAAATAAAGTTTTTCACTCTTTCCACTGTTTCCCCATCTATTTGCCATGAAGTGATGGGACCAGATGCCATGATCTTAGTTTTCAGAATTTTGGCCTTGTTTCTGAATTTTGTCCTTATTTGATAGTTAAAAAACACCCTAGCTTATTATGGTTTGACAATTGAGAGATTAGGTAATTGATGAACCAAACATTGCATTAAAGTTCCTTCTAACCAGAAAGACTATTATTGTAACAAGTTTACTATGCTTTCTCTTATTAAAAAAATATAATTTAATGAGCAATGTAAGACTGTACAGTCAATTGGAATGATCATAGTGGCCTGGAATCATGGTTGTTTTCAGACTTTGGGGACTAAAAATTTTATTCAGGGTAGAAACATTGGAGTCTATTTAACATATTACAAATTATTGACATTTGTTAAATTTGCTATTGCATATTTAAAGAGAAATACACATTTTTAACCATTAACCTTTAAAGCAGCTTCTATGATACAGGTCAGATAAGAAATGTGACAGCACTCAGTAAATTCTTGTGTTTGCTTGTTTTGCTTTGATCAAAGAGAAAATTTTCTTTATTGTAGAATGCAAATCTATATTCTTTATTAAACTGTTCCATGCATTGGGAAACTAACTCCTCTTAATGAGTAGTGTGAACATGCTTATTATTCATGGAAATATTTACTATAATGTAATATGCCAAATATTTCTATTATATCTACTCATCTATTTAATTATTCATATAGATACAGAAGAGAGGTCTCCAGGCTCTTACAGCTCAAAAATTCTATACATCTTTAATGGTCTCAGGCTTAGCCTGAATACAATTTTATTTCTGCTTTTAAAATGTCTTTTCTTCAATAGGCAGGTTTCCTTGACCTATAGAAGGCATTCCTTGGAAGATATGCCTTTACTACAGAAGGCTAATTTATATATATCTTTAATACCTTTTCCAATAAAACACTGACATTAGTATATGTACCTTGAGGGGTCATTATTTTAAACTTTTATTTTAGCTACAATTTAGTTACTATTTTTCCTACTCTTAATTCATTAATCCTCTTGTAACTTCTTATTTACAAAATTAATTTGTGAACAGTACAATGCTTGGTGTGTTCAGTTATTTTACCTTAAAATATTTCTAACAAATTCTGCTATAAAAATATTACATGTGGCTCAACAACACATCTTTTGTTAGACCCAATTTTATAACTTCTGAAGACTTTTCTTTGGAAGGTATTTGCATGCGTGTACATCCTTAATGTTAAAAAAAATATAAAATAATTTTCACAGCTTAGTGCAATTTCATGAAGAAGTCTAATGTAGCAGAAAATATGAGGACTTTGTAGTCAGGGATATTTAAGCTCAAATTCCACATTTATTAGATGTGTGATCTCAAGGGGAGGGGATATTTAATTTTGTTCATCTTCAGCTTTACTGTTTTTAGAGTGGTGTTAATTATACCTACTTTGCAAAACTGATGAAAAGGTTTTTAGAAAATCTGTTTTAAATATTTGGCATTTAGCTATTATGAAATATATTTAAGCCATTTTATTCATAAATTCTTACTATCAAATAATATAAATATATTCTTTAAAGGTCTTGAGATGTCATATACTCAGTACCTCTAGGCAGGCATGTATCTAAGGCAGAGGAAGTGACAGAAAGACTCGCTGACATCTCAGTTTTCTTTCTTCATTAATCCAAAGTCCTGGTGTATGGTGTATGATTGGTGTATGGTGTATATGCTGGTGTATGATTGTGCTTATCTCTGAGGCACTGAAGCTTTATTCTGAAAAGAATGTTTACATCATTTAGATGAATGCCTTGAGGTTCCTTAAATTGATCAAATCTTTCTCTTTTGTGTTCTCTTTACTAACAATATTAGACAGTTTTCCACTTGACAATGATTTATGCATCTTGGTGTTTCAGATTTCCTGATGCTGGTGATTATACACCCCAAGCCACTTATACATAGTTTACTCCAGTGTCAGAATATACATAGTGACAAGAGGTGTAGTATTGCAAATGGAAATAGGCTAAGACCAGAGGGAAGAATTTTTTTTTTTCTTCAAGACACATTGAAGTGCTACAATTGTATGTTATCCAGTAAGAAATAAGAGAGAAACTAAATGATCCTCCTTTGAGTTATTTGAAGCTTCCCTCTTGGTGTAAGAAGTCATACTTCGTTTGCAATACCTTATCTATAATGCTTTCTTCAGTGTATTTTTAATATCTAAACTTGCTAGCATTCAGAGATGTTATATGATGTGTTTAACATTTTCTTCTGATTTCTGCATGGTTAAACACTGACTATAGTGAAGTTAATAATAAATAATGCATTGACATTCAGTTATCTATTTAAATTATTTTTGTTCCCCTTATTTCTCACCTGCTGTTTAAATTGTCTGTCATTCATTCTCATTCTTCAGTCTCACATGCAGTTCAGTGTCACAGATGTCATCATTTGCTTGATTTCTAAAGTTCTTTCATTATAAAATACTATAAATTATTTATGTTTTAAGAGATAAATGATATGATATTGCCCCCAAAATGAAAATGACTCTATATTGTTATTTTTAAATCTATGGATCTACTTTTAATTTTGGTGAATTTGATTTATTATCACTTTCTTAGAATTAGTTTTTAAATATGGAATTTATGTATTATAAAGTTTATAAAATATGTACAAAGCACAGAGAATAGATGCAGATTAAGAAATAGTAGAATACAACTAATAGCTTTGAAGTCTCCTGTAAATACCACCCAGTTTTATTCCCTCTACTCAATAACACAGACTTATACTCTCCATTCATATTTCTCTATCTGTATAATGGAAACAAAATAGTACTTAAGTCTTTGGGCCACTATGAGGATTAAATGAGATAATATATAAAGTATTTAATATTTTAAATGTTATTAAGTATTGATAATCATGATGATGTTTTCTGGATCATATATACAAAAGATAAATACTTTAAAGTGTAATTTCTATTTGTAATATATAAGATTTATATTTGAAGTAGAATCTCTAGTTATGATATATAATATATATATATAATATAATATAATATTGTGAGTAGTCTTCTATTATATATTCTACCTTCTACTCACAGGACTGTAATTTCATAGATCTTTCCAACTGTTTAAAATTTATGATGTGACTAAGTTACCTCTGAAATAGATAATCAGTACTTCTGAAGTAGCAAATAATGGATATGCTTCTTGTCCTTAAAAGATTGATATATTCCTCTTTTTATACAGTCCCCTTTTCCATTTATGGGAAATAATTAAAATTAGAGCAAGCACATTGGGGCTAGAGATGAAAGCCACACATTGAAGGTGTTAGAATAACTTTACTAGCTCTGCTCCAACACTTGAGAGAAACACACTTTCTCCTTATTTCAGGCACTACTTTGGGGGCTCTTATTTTTTCAGCATCTCATCCTGTAGCTTGGTAAATCAAAATGAAGTTGACAAAAGGGGAAAATAATCAAGACTTGTTTTCAGATGTTTAAGTAGGATTTGATGGCACAGTCAGGAGCAGCATTACAGCCCTGTCTGGACTGTCTGTGTAACACAGCAGAGAATAAAATCTTGCTAAGTTGGCAGATCTTCTGGTAGTTCAGTTTAGTTCAGTCACTCTGTCCTGTCTGACTCTCTCTGACCCCATGAACCCCAGCACGCCAGGCCTCCCTGCACATCACCAACTCCCCAACATCACCAAAATATTGATATTTCTCCCGGCAATCTTGATTCCAGTTTGTGTTTCTTCCAGTCCAGCATTTCTCATGATGTACTCTGCATAGAAGTTAAATAGACAGGGTGACAATATACAGACTTGACAAACTCCTTTTTCTATTTGGAACCAGTCTGTTGTTCCATGTCCAGTTCTAACTGTTGCTTCCTGACCTGCATACAAATTTCTCAAGAGGCAGATCAGGCGGTCTGGTATTCCCATCTCTTGAAGAATTTTCCACAGTTTATTGTGATCCACACAGTCAAAGGCTTTGACATAGTCAATAAAGCAGAAATAGATGTTTTTCTGGAACTCTCTTGCTTTTTCCATGATCCAGCAGATGTTGGCAATTTGATGTCTGGTTCCTCTGCCTTTTCTAAAACCAGCTTGAACATCAGGAAGTTCATGGTTCACATATTGCTGAAGCCTGGCTTGGAGAATTTTGAGCATTACTTTACTAGTGTGTGAGATGAGTGCAATTGTGCAGTAGTTTGAGCATTCTTTGGCATTGCCTTTCTTTGGGATTGGAATGAAAACTGACCTTTTCCAGTCCTGTGGCCACTGCTGAGTTTTCCAAATTTGCTGGCATATTGAGTGCAGCACTTTCACAGCATCATCTTTAAGAATGCAAAAATAAGAAGTCAAAAAATACCTGGAGTAACAGGTAAGTTTGGCCTCAGTACAAAATGAAGGAGGGTAAAGATTAACAGTTTTGTCAATAGAACACTCTGGTAATAGAAAACCTCCTTTTCCCACGACCCAGGATATGATTCTACACATGGACATTGCCAATTGGTCAATACTGAAATCAGTTGGATTATATTCTTTGCAGCTGAAGATGGAGAAACTCTATACAGTCAGCAAAAGTAAGACCTGTAGCTTACTGTGGCTCAGATCATGAACCCCTTATTAAACAATTCAGGTTTAAGTTGAAGAGAGTAAGGAAAACCACTAGGTCATTCAAGTATGACACAAGTTAAATCACTTATGATTATATAGTGGGTCAGATGAATAGTTTCAAGGGATTAGATATGATAGAGTGCCTGAAGAACTGTGGACTGTGGTCCATAACATCATACAGGAGTCAGTGACAAACACCATCTCAAAGAAAAAGAAATGCAAGAAGTGATGTGTTGTCTGAGGAGGTTTTACAAATAGGTGCAGAAAGAAGACAAGTGAAACACAAAAAGAAAATGAAAGATACAACCATCTGAATGCAGAGCACCAAACAAAAGCAAGGATAGATAAGAAGGCATTCTTAAATGAACAGTGGAAATAAATAGAAGAAAACAAAGAATTGGAAAGACTAGAAATCTCTTCAAGAAAATTGGAGATATCAAGAGAAAATTTCATCCAAGGATGAGCAGAAATGGGCAGAAGTGGTAAAGACCTAACAGAAGCAGAAGAAATTAAGAAGAGGTAACAAGAATATACTAAAGAACTATGCAAGAAAGATCTTTGTGATCTGTATAACTATGATGATGTGGTCACTCACCTACAGCCAGATATCCTGGAGTGTGAAGTCAAGTGGGCCTTCAGTTCAGTTCAGATCAGTCGTTCAGGCATGTCCAACTCTTTGTGACTCCGTGAATTGCAGCATGCCAGGCCTCCCTGTCCATCACCAACTCCTGGAGTTCACTCAAACTCACGTCCATCGAGTTGGTGATGCCATCCAGCCATCTCATCCTCTGTTGTTCCCTTTTCCTCCTGCCCCCAATCCCTCCCAGCATCAGAGTCTTTTCCAATGAGTCAACTCTTCGCATGAGGTGGCCAAGGTACTGAAGTTTCAGCTTTAGCACCATTCCTTCCAAAGAACACCCAGGACTGATCTCCTTTAGAATGGACTGGTTGGATCTCCTTGCAGTCCAAGGGACTCTCAAGAGTCTTCTCCAACACCACAGTTCAAAAGCATCAATTCTTCAGTGCTCAGCTTTCTTCACAGTCCAACTCTCACATTCATACATGACTACTGGAAAAGCCATAGCCTTGAGTAGATGAACCTTTGTTGGCAAAGTAATGTCTCTGCTTTTGAATATGCTATCTAGGTTGGGCATAACTTTCCTTCCAAGGAGTAAGCATCTTTAAATTTCATGGCTGCAATCACCATCTGCAGTGATTTTGGAGCCCAGAAAAATAAAGTCTGACACTATTTCCACTGTTTCCCCATCTATTTGCTATGAAATGATGGGACCAGGTGCCATGATCTTCGTTTTCTGAATGTTGAGCTTTAAGCCACCTTTTTCACTCTCCTCTTTCACTTTCATCCTCTTCGCTTTCTGCCATAAGGATGGTGTCATCTGCATATCTAAGGTTCTTGATATTTCTCCCAGCAATCTTGATTCCAGCTGTGCTTCTTCTGGCCCAGCGTTTCTCATGATATATTCTGCATATAAGTTAAATAAGCAGGGTGACAATATACAACCTTGACATACTATTTTTCCTATTTGGAACAAGTCTGTTGTTCCATGTCCAGTTCTAAGTGGGCCTTAGGAAGCATTAATATGAACAAAGCTAGTAGAGTTTATGGAATTCCGGCTGAACTATTTCAAATACTTAAAGATGGTTCTGTGAAAGTCCTACACTCAATATGTCAGCAAATTCAGAAAACTTAGCAGTGATCACAGGACTATAAAAGGTCAGTTTTCATTCCAATCCCAAGAAAGGCAATTCTAAAGAATGTTCAAATTACCATACAATTGTGCCCATTTCACATGCTATTAACGTTATGCTCAATATCCCTCAAGCTAGGCTTCAGCAGTACATGAACTGAGAATTCCAGATGTACAAGCTGGGTTTAGAAAAAGCAGAGGAATTAGAAATCAAATTGCCAACGTTTGTTGGATCATAGATTTATCAAGGGAATTTCAGAAAAACATCTACTTCTTCATTGGCTGCGCTAAAGCCTTTGACCATGTGGATCACAACAAACTGTGTAAAATTCTGAAACAGTTGGTGTACCAGACTATGTCTCCTGACAAACCTGTGTATGGGTCAAGAAGAAACATTTAGAACCCTACATGTAACAGCTGACTGATTCAAAATTGGGAATGGAGTATGACAAGGCTGTATATTGTCACTCTGCTTATTTAACTTATATGCCAAGTGTATCTTACAAAATGCTGGGCTGGATGAAACTCAAGCTGGAATCAAGATTGCAGAGAGAAATATCAACAACCTCAGATATTCAGATGACAACATCTTTATGTTAGTAAGTGGAGAGGAATTAAAGAGCCTCCTGATGAAAGTGAAAGAGGAGACTGAAAAAGCTGGCTTAAAACTCAACATTCAAAGAACTAAGATCATGGCATCTGGTCTCATCATTTCATTGCTAATAGAAAGTGAAAAAGTGGAAGCAAAGACTGTTTATTTCATAGAGTTCCAAAATCACTGTGGATTGTGGCTGCAGCTATGAAATTAAAAGAGACTTGTCCCTTGGAAAGAAAGCTGTGACACAGTTAACATATTAAAAAGTAGAGACATCACTTTGCCGATACAGCTCCATATAGTCAAAGCTATGGTTTTTCCAGTAGTTATGTGTGGATGTGAGATTTGGACCATAATGAAGGCCAAGGGCCAAAGAAATGATGCTTTCAAAATGTGGTGCTGGAGAAAATTCCTGAGAGTCCCTTGGGCTGCAAGGAGATCAAACCAGTCAATCCCAAAGGAAATCAACCCTGAATATTTATTGGAAGGACTGATTATGAAGCTGAACTTCCAATACTTTGGCCACCTAATGCAAAAAGTTAACTCATTGGAAATGACTGATGTTGGGAAAGATTGAAAGCAAAAGGAGAAGGGGGCAGCAGTAGAGGATGAGATGTTTCGATAGCATCACTGACTCAGTGGACATGAGTTTGAGAAAACATTGGGAGATAATGAAGGACAGGGAAGCCTGGAGTGCTATAGTCCATGGGGTTGCAAAGAGGCAGACACAACATAAGAGAATAAACCACAACAATAACGGAACCAGAAAAATCCCACTCCTGGGTACTGAGAGAAAATCATAATTCAGAAAGATCCCTGCATCCCGATGTTTATTGCAACATTATTTACATGTCATGACATGTAAGTAACCATTATGTTCATCAACAGAGGAATAGATAAAGAAGATGCTACACATACATACAGTGGAATATTACTCAGCAATAAAAGTAAGGAAATTGTGTCATATAGAGAGACTGTCATACTGAGTGAAGTAACTCAGAAAGAGTACAGCAAATATTGTATATTTGCCCATATGTGTAGTCTAGAAAAATAATATAGATTCTCTTATTTGCCAACTGAGCTATGAGGGAAGCCCTGCTGCCGCTGCTGCTGCTGCTAAGTCGCTTCAGTCGTGTCCGACTTTGTGCGACCCCATAGACGGCAGCCCACCAGGCTTCCCTGTCCCTGGGATTCTCCAGGTAAGAACACTGGAGTGGGTTGCCATTTCCTTCTCCAAAGAATGAAAGTGAAAAGTGAAAAGTGAAAGTGAAGTTGCTTAGTTGTGTCCGATTCTAGTGACCCCGTGGACTGCAGCCTACCAGGCTCCTCCGTCCATGGGATTTTCTATGCAAAAGTACTGGAGTGGGGTGCATTGCCTTCTCCGGAGGGAAGCCCTAGAAAGGCTAAATTCATCTAACCATGACCTTAACCATTTCACCATTTTGTTTGTTAGAGAAAATAATATTTATCTTATCTTCCCTAAAGGACAGGTACTAGGATCATGGATTAGAAATGAATGGTTGATAAACATCACTCTGAGTGGTTTCTAAGGCTTTCCAAAAATTTCCAGTTGTACTAAGCAACTTGCTTCATCTGCACATATGTAGAATCTAAAAGAGCTCTGACTTGTAAAAGAATAGCAATTGAATCTATTTGAGCAAGCTTTCTTCCAACTGTTTTGACTGTATAGAGAAATAATCTGAAATTCATGATCAGAAAGAACAACTATATTCTCACATGGCTGTTCTATATGGTTAGATGTTTCTTGAAATTAGATTTATATTTATTAATCTGGGATGAATAAATATACTTTGCAAACAAAGTTCCATGTAGTCAAAGCTATGGCTTTTCCAGTAGTCATGTATGAGTGTGAGACTTGGACTGTAAAGAAGGCTGAGTGCTGAAGAATTGATGCTTTTAAATTGTGGTATTGGAGAAGACTCTTGAGAGTCCCTTGACAGCAAGGAGATCCAACCAGTCCATCCTAAGGGAGGTCAATCCTGGGTGTTTATTGGAAGGACTGATGCTGAAGCTGAAGTTCCACTACTTTGGCCACCTGATGTAAAGAGCTGATTCATTAGAAATGACCTTGATGCTGGGAAAGGTTGAGGGCAGGAGGAGAAGGGGATGACAGAGGGTTAAATGGTTGAATGGTATCATCAACTCAACGGACATGAGTTTGAGCAAGCCCTAGAAGATGGTGAAGGACAAGGAAGCCTGGCATGGTGCAGTTCATGTGGCCACAAAGAGTCGAACACGACTGAGTGACTGAAAAACAACAAGCTGGCTTCATCCATAATAAATCAATCAATCCTTGAAATAAGATTTTTTCCTAATGCTCGTAGAAGTTTACTTTCTCTGAACACATGGCAACTGTTCAGGTTTTCATTTTTCTGCACATATAGCTATGAACACTGCTTCATATTTATTTGGCTTTGTTACACCTATTGATAAGGTGATTGTGTTCAAAACATCATAAAATCTATCCTAAATTCTATCTCCTGAACCTCTTGCCTTATCAAGATATTTACCAACTCATTTTAATTTGTAAAATGCCCAATAAATATAAACACTTATCTAGAAATGCTTTCTAGAAGAAATCACAGCTTTGATATCAAGAAATCTAAAAGAAATATCAATCGTTACATAAACAACTCACTATACATATAGTTAACAGGGTAGTGAAAATTTGGGAAAGTAATTGGTTTCCTGCTTGTATATTACTATTATATTTAATCCTAAATCAAAATCATAAAGGAAAGAAAATTTCACAGTTGACATTTTCATTCTAGTTATTGATTACTAGTCATTGTATACATACAGACACATATCCATATATGTGTATATATGTGTATGCTAATCATACTATATATTTCTAAATTAACAGTACATAACAATGTTTCAATGTTCTTTGAACTGACCACCACACTTGATAGTAATTTCAAGAATCTTCTCATGGAACATTCTTAGTTGAGAGAATATTCATCTGATTATACTGAAAAATATCTGTTTTTAGTAGAAATTTACTTTTTGCAGTCAACTTTCACCAGTATCAGCAGTCCTGTCAGTTTCTCTGCTTGTTCTAGGCTTCTCTGCATGGCCAAGCAGTTAGGTAGATCATTTGTCACAGAACATAAAGGAACAATTCACCACTTTTGAACTGGGGATTCCAAATCCACCAGCCTGTCAGTAATTCTTGCTATAATTCCATCTTTGCATAATCAAGGAGGTTAACTGCCAGCAGTGTGCTCATGTGCAAAAATATAGCAACATCTTGGAGTTAGTTTTCCATGCCAGCTCATAAATTTTTATGAGGGGTATATGTTTTGATCAGCAAAACACTTTTTAAAATTATATATTCCTCTTTAAAATGAACAACATTTTATTTTTTAGTGAAAATACAGTTATAGCAAGAAACCATTTATTTTGAAGGGCATCTTTTCTGTGAAAAGTTTTCCAATTTGAGGCTACATTCTGGATTATAAAAGAGCTGGCACCATCAGATCCCAATGCAGATGTACTACTGAGTTTGACCTCCTAGTCAACCAAGCTAAAAAAAATACATAAAAGCAGGAGTTTACTGCCTTTAACACTTATACTGCTGCTGCTGCTGCTAAGTCGCTTCAGCCGTGTCCGACTCTGTGCGACCCCAGAGACAGCAGCCCACCAGGCTCCCCCGTCCCTGGGATTCTCCAGGCAAGAACACTGGAGTGGGTTGCCATTTCCTTCTCCAAAGCATGAAAGTGAAAAGTGAAAGAGAAGTCGCTCAGT
>NW_011480156.1:42869-46212 GCF_000754665.1 Bison bison bison
TGCTATTCTCCCAAATCTCCCCACCCTCTCCCTCTCCCATAGAGTCCATAAGACTGATCTATACATCGGTGTCTCTTTTGCTGTCTTGTACACAGGGTTATTGTTACCATCTTTTTATTTTTTATTCCTCCTCAAATAAATGTATCTCTACTTTGAAAGTTTTGTTTGTTTGCTTTATTTTTATGACCCCTAATATTAATGACTATGCAGACGAATGAAGTCAACTTTGCTATTGTGTTGACATTACAATGGCTCCATTCCTATCTGCTTATACATGTAGAGACTTTGTAAAACCTTACAAAGAATGAGCATTTCAGAGACATTACTAAGAGAATAGCTTCCATAAATCTATAATAAAGAGTTTGCTATTTGCTGTACCTAATTGGAAATGCCATTTTCTTCCTCTCCTGCTCTGACTTGTCTTGTCAATATCCTATTGCTACAGACTGATTACTGGAACATTGTATTTGCTACTGTTAACAATGATCCACAACAAGTTTTGTCAGAGGTGTCATTTTCAACTGTCCCCAAACTCATAGATCTTCCCTGAGCAAGAACTGTGCTGGATACTGTTCTGGGCTGGAAGAAGAGCCCTTATATTTGCTCATGCTTGTCCCCAGAGCTTCACAGACTTCTATTAAAAAAAAAAAAAGACTCCCATTATCTTCTGGAAATAATCCTAGTTCAGACTCTGACAATGCCTTATGGGGAAAAAAAAAAATATATATATATGTATATATGTACACACACATGCTATCAGATTTTGACACTGATTCCTCTAGCTATACAGAGGTTAAATCCAGAACAAGAAAATCAAACCAAGTTTTGAACACAGCCTGCATAAAATATGGACATCTCCCAGACACCTCTTCCATCACTTTCTCATTTGTCAAGTAGTTGCTTCTGGAAATAAATGTGAATACATAATGACATATATAAACAGTATGAAGAAGGTCAATCTACATGCATAGTATGTAGCAATGGTGTAGCTAGAGAAATTAACATGGTATACACATACACACACATATGTACAACTTCTTAGTATAATTAACCAAAGTATTAGTAGTTGAGCAAAGCAGGCTACTCTTTTATAGAAACAGTAATCTTGATCAAATATGTGATTGCTATACACAATGTAAAGAACTATATCACCACATTTTATTGCTATGCTATGCTATGCTAAGTCACTTCAGTTGTGTCTGACTCTGTGTGACCCCATAGACGGTAGCCTACCAGGCTCCCCCATCCCTGGGATTCTCCAGGCAAGAACACTGGAGTGGGTTGCCATTTCCTTCTCCAATGCATGAAAGTGAAAAGTGAAAGTGAAGTCACTCAGTCGTGTCCGACTCTTTGCGACCCCATGGACTGCAGCCTACCAGGCTCCTCCGTCCATGGGATTTTCCAGGCAAGAGTACTGGAGTGGGGTGCCATTGCCTTCTTCGATTTTATTGCTATATAGAGACAAATAATTGTCTATAATAATTTTCCCTTACCTTATTTATTATACTTAAGTATCAAGGATTTCTCATGACTATCTCAATAGAAATAAGAATGATATCTTACTTCTAACTTACAAGACGGTTTTCTTGTACCATTCATAACACAAATCCAGTTGATATCCTTTATAATTATAGATTTGTAAGATCAGTGAGTCAATCATATCTGAAACAACCTTTTATGGCATGGGGTTTTTGGTAAAGAGTGTCAACTTTCTCTTACTTGAGATGGAAAAACGAAGCTGAGAAGGTAGTGGCATGCCAAACTGAAATGTAGCTGTGGAAAACCAGAACATGAAGCTCAGGAACAGAAGAGAAAGACAAGAGCTGGGAGCAGTGGCGAGCACTCCCACGCCAACAGAGAACATTAGGGTTCTCCTCTTTGGGCTAGTTATATCTAAAGCATCAGAGAAAGGGGGAACCCCCTCATTTCAGCCTCAGGGTGGAATCACACTAGGTTTTCTTGCCTCCACTGGTGAATCACACTCACGTATGTATTATGTGATTTTCCTGAGGTGGAAAGGAGTTTCCAATGATATTAATTTTAGTCTTCTACAGATAGAGGAGCCTGGTAGGCTGCAGTCCATGGGGTTGCTGGGAGTCGGACACGACTGAGCGACTTCTCTTTCACTTTTCACTTTCATGCATTGGAGAAGGAAATGGCAACCCACTCCAGTGTTCTTGCCTGGAGAATCCCAGGGACGGGGGAGCCTGGTGGACTGCCGTCTATGGGGTCGCACAGAGTCAGACACGACTGAAGCAACTTAGCAGCAGCAGCAGCAGTATAAGTGTTAAAGGCAGTAAACTCCTGCTTTTATGTATTTTTTTTAAATGAATTGTTGAAAAATTAGTCTAGTATTTCCTCAAAGACTTTTTGAGGCTTTGTACCTTCAATTGAATTGAAGTGGCAGGTCTTCAGGATGCAAAACTAAAGTTAAGGTACTTAGTAAGCACTCATTTATTCAAATAAATTTAAACTTTCCTGATACTTCTGAGGTCTTGTGTGGATGCTAAAGATTTGTTTACTATTTCAAAAAATTTAACTACAATCTTATAAATCCTAAACTCAAGCCTTTCAAACGTGCACATAATTGCTGATATCATCTCACTATTAGCTCAGTTTGTCCTGTTGAACTTTGTCTTTCAGTTCAGTTCAGTTCAGTCGCTCAGTTGTGTCCGACGCTTTGAGACCCCATGAACCTCAGCACGCCAGGTGTCCCTGTCCATCACCAACTCCCAGAGTCCACACAAACCCAAATCCATTGAGTTGGTGATGTGATCCAGCCATCTCAACCTCTGTCATCCCCTTCTCCTCCTGCCTTCAAACTTTCCCAGAATTGGGGTCTTTTCAAATGAGTCAGCTCTTCCCATCAGGTGGCCAAAGTATTCGAGTTTCAGCTTCAATATCAGTCCTTCCAATGAACAACCAGGACTGATCTCCTTTAGGATGGACTGGTTGGATCTTCTTGCAGTCCAAGGGACTCTCAAGAGTCTTCTCCAACACCACAGTTTAAAAGCATCAATTCTTCAGCGCTCAGTTTTCTTTATAGTCCAACTCTCATATCCATAAGTGACCACTGGAAAAACCATAACCTTGACTAGATGGACCTTTGTTGGCAAAGTAATGTCTCTGCTTTTATATATGCTATCTAGGTTGGTAATAACTTTCCTTCCAAGCGGTAAATGTCTTCTAATTTCATGTCTGCAATCACCATCTGCAGTGATTTTGGAGCCCCCCCAAAATAAAGTCTGACACTGTTTCCACTGTTTCCCCATAAATTTGCCATGAAGTGATGGGACTGGAGGCCATGATCTTAGTTTTCTGAATGTTGAGCTTTAAGCCAACT
>NW_011480156.1:48201-50766 GCF_000754665.1 Bison bison bison
CAATATGCCAGCAAATTTGGAAAATTCAGCAGTGGCCACAGGCCTGAAAAAGGTCAGTTTTCATTCCAATCCCAAAGAAAGGCAATTCCAAAGAATGCTCAAACTATTGCACAATTACATCCATCTCACACTCTAGTAAAGTAATACTCAAAATTCTCCAAGCCAGGCTTCAGCAATATGTGAACTGTGAACTTCCAGATGTTCAAGCTGGCTTTAGAAAAGGCAGAGGAACCAGAGATCAAATTGCCAACATCTGCTGGATCATAGAAAAAGCAAGAGAGTTCCAGAAAAACATCTATTTCTTCTTTATTGGCTATGCAAAATACCTGGTTGGGAAACTCCAAACTCTGTTCACAAGATGATCTGGGGGATACTCCCCTCACTGAGGAGGTGAGAAATATATTTAAGAGGCAGCCCTGGCTTTATAAAAGCTTTGGGATGAATATCTTTTGTAAGCCATCAAAGAAAATAGAATTCTGTCACTGAACTAGACTCCAAAATCATAACAAACTGTGAGGGTTATCTGACCTATAAAACCATACAAAATTCAATAGTATGCACAGCAGTGTCCAAAGTTTATAAAGTATAAAGTTCACATAAGTACTGAAAGCATAAAAACCTTGCATGGGTATTTGATTAAATATCTATGTCTCCTATTTCTGTTACATTTCCTCCTCAGTATGCCACCTTGTCCTCATAGGGAGTTATCTAAAAAAATAAATAAATAAAATAACTAAGAAGAAATGCTTCTGGTTGACAGGTGGTTCTATATGATAATGCCAGAACTACCTGAAAATAAATAAGTACAAAAATACAGTCCCACTCCATGGTGTCCTTCAAGAATAGTGGTGAATAAAAATTCTTTTAGTGGGCAAAACATTAAATAATGCATCCTGCTGGGTTTTTTTTTTGTTTTTTTTTTTTTGTGGTCTGGAATGAGAGATATTCAGAATTATGAATCTATTCTCATTTTTAATTAGTGAGTAATGGTAATGCTGAATGATCCTAGACTTTAATTTCTGGGAAACTGGTGCAATAGGATCTGGGATAAAGATATACGAGCAGACATTTCTAAATAGGTAGAGAATAGAAACATCTTTGTACCCCTCAGTAATGCTTACCAAAAAGTAACACTCATCTAGGGGTATTCTTATAATTTTGTGAAATAAGGTAACCATTTAGGCAGCTTCTGTCCTCATAAACTAAGAGGTCATGTTGGAAAGAGTATTATTCATAGGATCAGCAAAATGAACTAATACTCCCGATATCTGACAATAGCCACTGATGAGTGGCCCATCTACTCTGAAATAGTATCATTCCTTGAGAGTCAATCTAGCACCTTATGGTAGGTTGATTACACTGAAACATGCCCATCACAGAAGACAGAATGTTGTATAATAACTGTGTGGGGAAATTAACAAGATGGCACAAGTCAGGCTCTCTTGCCCCACACCCTCATGCTTTCTTGCCCCATATTCTGTAAATGATAATTCTGCACAGTTACATAACAGCTGAGACCACTTATGGCATTGCAAATGTGCATCATGAGGTACTCACCTGGTCACAGGGTACTTTGTGCTGTACGTCTGTATGAGTTTCACCATGAAAGCCCTGGCTGCTGCTGCACTGGGGCTACACTGGAGTGACATCATGATTATGTTATATGAGGTTATGTTGTGGCTACATTATGGTTAAGTTATGGCTGCTGCTATGGCTGTTGCATCAGCCAGGAGAGAGGCTGCATTATGTCTGCCATGACAGTCAGGAAAGAATACATGTGTCTGCAGTTCCTATGGGCAGTTCCTATGGCTGCTTGAGTCTCCTTCCAGCTTTTTAGCTCATGTCTTTCCTACCCTGGGCTCAGTAAACAGTGCCAACAGTGTGAACAGAATCAGCAGTACACACTGGATAAGCAATTACCTTTAATATGAATTTTCCTTTTCTCTCTATAGTGTTTTGTCCAGGTACTTACAGAATGCTTTAGTCATCATGACATTCCATGAATTTCTGCTTTTGACCAAATACCTCATTTTATAGCAAATAAAGTATGACAATTGGATAGTGTGCATTGAATTGATTAGTTTTACCATATTTCCTATCCTACTGAACCACTTAACCTGATAGAATAGTGGAATGACATTTTGAAGATTCAAGTATAACACCACTTGTTTAGTAGTATTTTGTGGGTTTGGGTAATTTTCCTGGGATATATATGCATATATATATATATATCTCATTTTATATATATATATATATATAATTTGATACACTTTGATACAGTTTGCATATATACATGTGTGTGTGTATATATATATATATATATATAATGAGATATATATAAAAAAAGATTTTTTTTAAAGCAAAACAGAATTTTAGATTTTAATCATATTTGTTAGGGTTTCTAAGTCTTTGTTTTACAGAATTGCTTGTTTGCTTCAGCTGTCTCCTCCCCATCTCTGCTCTGAAGGAGATGGGACAAGTCTGGAGTCCAAACAGTTGTAATTTTGTATCTTGGTGTCTGTTCTCTGAGTGTGAAATATTCCCTTCCTTTGTTAAGATTCCTGA
>NW_011480156.1:53893-55038 GCF_000754665.1 Bison bison bison
GTAATGTGGGAAACCTGGGTTCGATCCCTGGGTTGGGAAGATCCCCTGGAGAGGGGAATGGCTACCCACTCCAGTATTCTGGCCTAGAGAACTCCATGGACTGTATAGTCCATGGGGGTGCAAAGAGTTGGACATGACTGAGTGACTTTCACTTTCACTTTCTACCATGTTTCTTTCTTCATAGAAACTCTTGTTTTTTAACTCTCTTGTCATACAATTATAACATATGTGTTTTAACAAGGCTTTTATTATTTAGGTATGCTAATGGCAGCAGAAGGGCTTCCCTGGTAGCTCAATGGTAAAGAATCAACCTACCAATGCAGGAAACTCAAGTTCATTCCATGAGTCAGGAAAATCCCCTGAAGAAGGAAATAGCAACCCACTCCAATATTCTTGCCTAAGAAATCCCATGGACAGAGGAGCTTGGTAGGTTCTAGTCCATGGGTTTGCAAAAGAGTCAGACAGGATTTAGCAACTAAACAGAAACAACAACAATGGCAACATAACAGGAGACAATAGTCAGTTCCAAAGAAGAAAGGTCATCTTGGAGAAACGACAAGGTTGGTCAAGAGGGGGCTAAGGCATAGTTGTCAGGTGCTTATTCCAGGGTGATAAGGACAGGTGGATGGTGGCCAATAGCCTCAGATCTGATAATGGAGGTTGCTGGGGGCCGGGACTCTGGGTGAATTAGCTTGTATTTGAAAAGCATGCTCCTCAGTGAAGTGTTGGCTACCTCTTCTGCTGCTCCTTCTGCTAAGTCACTTCAGTCGTGTCCAACTCTGTGAGACCCCAGAGATGACAGCCCACCAGGCTCCCCCATCCCTGGGATTCTCCAGGCAAGAACACTGGAGTGGATTGCCATTGCTGTCTCCAATGCATGAAAGTGAGAAGTGAAAGTGAAGTTGCTCAGTCATGTCTGACTCCTAGCGACCCCATGGACTGCAGCCTACCAGGCTCCTTCATCCATGGGATTTCCCAGGCAAGAGTACTGGAGTGGGTTCCCATTGCCTTCTCTTTTGGCTACCTCTAGGAATTGGCTAACCCTGTTAGGATCAGCCAGGGTCAGCAGGGTCAAGCAAGACTCCAGGGTCAGCAAGACTCAATATGTGGAAAATCAGAATACAGAGAATAAAAGACATGGTTTA
>NW_011480157.1:0-312 GCF_000754665.1 Bison bison bison
GCCACCAGGAAAGCCCTTAAGCTGCTAAGTTTGTGATAATTTGTGATGACAGCAATAGAAAATGAATATAATTACCTATACACTGTCTTTATCAATAACCTTAATCCTTTTTTGTTTATACTGTCTACAATGAGCGATTTTCAAATTATTCATAAACACTTTCTAATCCCTCTGCCTCCCCTAGTATATAATTTTGATCCCAATTTATGTATATGTAAGACAGTCAGCAAATTTATCCTACTTTCTGTGTATTCTCTCTCATCCAATTTTTTGAACACTGCATTTACATGGTCAGAGATAACCATTACAAAC
>NW_011480157.1:4288-5719 GCF_000754665.1 Bison bison bison
ATTTGGATACTGAAAAATAATGAAAGTATGCAAACATATTACAGAACAACAAAGCCAGTTTCCTGACTCCTTATGGTAATTATCCTGAAAGGTCAGAGAAGAGTTCTCTTGACTATGCAAGCTAATTTAAGACAATAAATGCTGTATTAGAGGCAGTAGAGGGCGCTGGAGATCAATAGGTTTGTGTCAGCAGGTCCTGGAGAGGGCAGAGTAGGCCACAGGAGCTCACCCCTCTGGACTCTTCCTCCCTCCCTGCCCAGGAAATCTAAAAAAAGCCTGGTGGATTTGCTTGCTAGCTTCGTTTCTGCAGCCTTCAGTCCCCACCGTCCACCCCCTCTGGCAGTCGGGCCCCTTTCCTTTACACTTTGATGGCAAGTCTCTGACCAAGGTCACCAAAGATTTCCCAGAATGCCACTAAATCCTCTAGTCTTCACACAATCCTTGGCTGGATGACGCACTGATGACTACCCCCGGATCTTCACCAACTCACACTTCCTCAACTCCTTCTTTCCTGATTTTGCCTCAGCATCTCTGACAGAAACCACTCAGATGTCTCCAGCAGGGCCTGTTTTCTACTTGCCCCTTAAATGTGGGTGGTTCTAGGGTCCCCTGAAAGGTTTGCTTGTTCTCATGGCTTCCACTGCCATTTCTGTGCTGAATACTGCTATACCTGTGTCTGGTTTTGGCTTCCATCTTTCCCAGCCCAGCCAAGTGCTTCTAAGGATTTAGCACTCCACCTACTGCAGACTGTGCAGGGAAACTTACAAATAGCCCATTTTACCACCACCTCCAGAATCTAAACACCTAACCTCATCTGCAAGTCACTTGTCCCTTCTTTCTCTATTCCTCCTCCCATTATGCCTTCATCTAACCCTTAGGAGATGACAGATGTCACCAATGGAAAAACAACCTTGGTCTTCAGATATGATCACATCGTTCTACTAGTAAATGTGAAGTGTTCACTCAGATGCTCCTTGTTTTGTGAGTACTACCTTGTCCAACCAATTTCAAACCTCTTTCACTTCCCCACCAGCCTTCCCAAACCCCTTTACCTTGCTCTACTTTTTCTTTTTTCCATAATACTTACCACCTTCTTGCATACTGTACAATTAACTTATTGATTATATGCATTTTTGTTGTCTGTCTCCCAGCTAGAATGAAAGCTACAAAAGGGCAAAAATGTTTGTTTTATTCTCTGGTGTATCCCCAGTGCTTAGTGCTAAACTTTCAATAATTCATTTTTGCATGAATAAGTGAATAAAGCAATAACACAAGAGCAATTCACGAGGCATATGAGAATCAGAAAGAGATACAGGATGCAAATGAGCCCAGAGGATATGGTTCAAAATTCCATCCATTATAGTGTAATAAGCATTAGTAGGGTATTATTATGGGTTTCCCTGGTGGCTCAGAAAGAATCAACCTGCAATG
>NW_011480157.1:9105-10398 GCF_000754665.1 Bison bison bison
GTGGCAAAATATTAACAACTGAGGAATCTAGATCAACAACATAAGAGTGTTCTTTGTACTATTCTTGCAACTCTTTGGTAAGCTAGAGATTTTTTAAAAAATAAAAATATATCAAATTTATTTTAATATCTAGTTTCATTTTTAAATTAAAGCTATTGGACAGTTTTTTTTGTAATTTAAAATTCATTATCAGAGGTGAGGAAAGAATTAATAAGCTTTTAATGATTAATGACAACTAAATTATTAACCATGCATTTTTAAAAGCCATGTTAGAGTAAAAATTTCCAGTTATGCTACTTAATGAAGGAACTATCTTTTAACTCTTTATTTCTAATTATAGCCTTATTTTGACATAATGTACATCTTTTTCATCCAATCAATACTATGCCAAACAAAAATTTTCCAAATGTTAAGCCTTTCTTTACTATTTATGAAATATGACCTAACTGTTACTCTTTAAAAGTTCCTTAAAGGAAATTTGAAATTGTAATTTTCACCATGAACCTGTTTGATCAAAAAGGTAAAGGATGTCACTACCACATTAATTAAAACAAAGAGTAGAATAAAAAGCAAAACTGGTATTTATATAATCAACAAATTATCTGAAAATCATTTTTACTACTTCACATTTCTTCTTAGCACAAGTGAGAATAAATTGGTTCCAAGGTACTACAGATTTGGCATTTTTACCACAAGCTTTAAATCATATTGTTACTATACTCAAATCATCTCAAGAAAATGGTGGTGTTCACAAGTACAAAAATTATTATATCCAGTAAGTGGTGTTCTACACAGTCAAGATAATAAGAGAATTCTTTACAAAATTATATTTTGAAAAATGCAGAATGTCTGACAATTACCAGTCTCACAAAAGCTAAAATGAGAAAAATACAGAAAATAGAAGTACTCATTAAATAATATTATTTTGCTTTGAGGAAGCCAGAAATGATTCTATTTGCGGAAATAAGTGATAATGATAAGAGATGTAATTAATACACCCTATCTCTTTTAAGCCAAAGCCTGTTTTTCACCTCAGGACAGTTCTGATTTTTGCATTCTTAATCTCCTTTGTCCAGAGCAGGGCCCCATTTTAAGCCATTGTTTGAATAGAGTTCATAATCTAAAGCCATTTTCCTCCACAGGATGTTTTCATTTTAGTATTAATACATAAGTTGCAAAAAGGCAAATGACTACGTCAGTTACGAAGAATTTGTAGCATAATAAGAGCCAATTTATAGTAACTGTCAACCGACTTCTATACTGAAGCTGAAAAGTTGCTACAGTACAGGTGAG
>NW_011480157.1:14307-15053 GCF_000754665.1 Bison bison bison
AGGAGCTTGTCTTTAAAAGACTTGGGTGGTAGGAGGATTTTACAATAGATTGACCCTCTGATACAGTCATCCAATGGAAATGTGACTTCTGAGGGTCAAACCTTGGCAGGTGTGGGGACAGAGAGTGGATGCAGCAAAAAGAAAAAGAATTTTAAGCTTAGTAGATAGAGATCTAGGGCTTCGCAGATGGCGTTAGTGGTAAAGAACCTGCCTGACAATGCAGGAGTTGAAAGAAGCATAGACTCGATCCCTAAGTCAGGAAGATCCCCTGGACGAGGGCATGGCAACCCACTGCAGTATTCTTGCCTGGAGAATCCCATGGACAGAGGAGCCTGGTGGGCTACAGTCCATAGGGTCACACAGAGTCGGAGATGACTGAAGCGACTGAGCACACGCGCATGCAGACAGAGATCTGTGGTTAGTTTGCCTCTGCCCCTTACTGGTCGTGAGACTCAGGAAAAATCACTCAACCGCTCTAAGCTTTGGTTTCCACGTCTGTAAAATGCACCTAACAACCAAGTTGTTGAGAGGATTAAATTAGACACTGTACTCATCTAGTCTAGCCCAATACTGGATGCAGCATAAATATCCCATGAATGATGTCACAAGCTTATTATTTTAAAAGCAGACTCTCCCGTTTAAGGCAACACAGTGAACAAAGAAAGGTTTGAGATTCTTGTGCATTAGCACAAGCCCCAGCAATAGATTTTGAGTCTCAGATCTAACAATGCTTGCCAGGTTCCTCT
>NW_011480158.1:0-496 GCF_000754665.1 Bison bison bison
AATGAAAACTGACTTTTCCAGTCCTGTGGCCACTGCTGAGTTTTCCAAGTTTGCTGGCATACTGAGTGCAGCACTTTCACAGCATCATCTTTCAGGATATGAAATAGCTCAACTGGAATTCCATCGCCTCCACTAGCTTTGTTCATAGTGATGCTTTCTAAGGCCCACTTGACTTTACATTCCAGGATGTCTGGCTATAGGTCACTGATTGCTTTCTAAGGCCCACTTGACTTTACATTCCAGGATGTCTGGCTGTAGGTCAGTGATCACACCATCGTGATTATCTTGGTCATGAAGCTCTTTTTTGTACAGTTCTTCTGTGTATTCTTGGCACCTCTTCTTAATATCTTCTGCTTCTGTTAGGTCCATACCATTTCTGTCCTTTATTGAGCCCATATTTGCATGAAATGTTCCCTTGGTATCTCTAATTTTCTTGAAGAGATCTCTAGTCTTTCCCATTCTGTTTGTTTTTCCTCTTATTTCTTTGCTATTGATT
>NW_011480158.1:3481-5532 GCF_000754665.1 Bison bison bison
AACCCCTGTTTTCCTTTCTAGCTCCTGGTGAGCCTTCTTTCCCCATGATGCACCAAGCTCCATCCTCTCCACTGGCTGCCTTTTATTCCTTGAGTTCCCAAAGTTCCTTTTCCCCTGAGAGCCTTTGCACTTGCAACCATCTCCGCAGGAATGCTTTCATAGCCTTTGCAATTTGTCTTTCAGATTTCAGCTTAAATGTCACTTTGTCAGATGAGATCAGGGTTCCCTGTTATAGTGCTCCAAATAGCCCATATTAATTACATTGAGGATACTGTACTGACAAATGAGGTTAGTAATCATGGAGAACAGAAGTCCAAGGGGATTGTGGATGATCTAATATTGTGTTGCTTTTAAGAAAGGGGAAGTAGATGTATTCTAGTAATCATGATATCAAAGGCACACACAGTTCTAGAACCGACTGTTAAAAGGATAGGGTATTTTATTTTAGTGGAGGGGAAAAGGCAATCACAAGTAGCTACAGTGAATTCACTGGGATATAGTTTGGCCTTCAAGATTCTGAGAAAACTCTTTTGTAGGATGAAGGGAAAGTAAATTGGAAAGGATGGTGTTGTAAGAGGTCTAAATATTTATCTTCCATAATAAGATGGCAATAAGTATTTATCTAAAAATGGAAAGATCAAGAACCATCAGTATAAGGACATTATTTAGAAATATGAAAGTAAATGTTAGAGAAAACAGTTAAGATTATTGAAAGTGGTTGCTTTCCTAGTACAGATCAGAAGTTAGGCAAGATGGAGTAGGGGTCTGCTCTTTTGCTTAAGAAGTCTTATTAATCTATTCAAGTTTTTAACTATGAATATGTATTACTTTAAAAAATAAAATTAACAAGAAGAGTAAATAGCATTTTGAATGGGCAGAAAGAAAGGAGAGCATTCAAGCCAAGAGAAACAGCAAAGATATGAAGCAGTAAGTAAACCTCTCTAGGGGAGCAGTGAAAGATAATTCAATAACTATCATTTATTGAACCCTTGCTGTGTGTCAGGCGCTGTGCAAAACACGTTGTACACATTACCTCATTTATTCTCATTAACCCCATAATGTACCCTTACTATCCTCATTTTATAGATAAAAAAATTGAGAGGTTAGGGAACATGCCCAAAGTCAGAGCTTGACAATTGCAGAGCAAAGAGTCAAACAGGTCTCCTCATGTGACTCCTCATCCATACCCTCAATCACGACATTTTGAAAGCATAATTGACAAGGTTTCATCACTGATGTAATTTATGGAACAAAGGAGGGAGGTGAATCCAAAATGACTCTAAAGAATTCAGGCTCAGTGAGTGGAAGAATGATGTTTATTCATTTGTTCATTTCAACAAATATTTACTGACTGTTGATTACATCCAAGCAGTGTGAAGGACCTATAGTAATGTACCTGAAAAGTGTGATCCCTGCTCTTACAGGGCTCATCATCAGGCTCATCATCAGTCACACATTGGAAAATCATTCAGAGGGAACATCAGTAGAGAAAATTATGAGTCATTTTAACTGTGTTGAAGTAACAATAGAATGCTCTAATACAAATGTCTAGTATGCATTTAAAATGTGGTTTTAGAGGTTGGAATAAGATGCTTTAAACCTCAAAAGTTTACCCCTGGTCAAGGGAAATCAGAACTGAGGAGAGCTATTTCATTTAATGCTTCAGAAATCCTGCATGAGCTTTAAGAATGCAGTTTCAGTCGTGGTTGGGCTGGAAGCCAGATGGCAGGAGTTTATAGATGTAACCCATTCATTTACAAAGCTCAATGGTAGAAGAAGAAAAAAAATATTATATTGAATACAATTGTTAGGAGGACCATCAGGATTAAGCACTACCCCCGCCCCAAACTAAAGGAGACATAAACATGTTTAAAAACAGAGAGGGGAACAGACTTTGTGGACACAAGGTGGAAAGGAGAGGGTGGGACGAATTAAGAGAGTATCGTTGAAACATACACATTACTATATTTAAAATTAGATAGCTGTACGATGCAAAGAGCTCAAATCTGGTGCTCTGTGACAACCTAGAGAGGTAGGATGGGGTGGGTGGT
>NW_011480158.1:7925-8711 GCF_000754665.1 Bison bison bison
TGGGTGGAGCAATGGCCCTTAACAGCTGAAAAGCTGCAGGCAGCTGAGGATTTAGTTATGGAACAACTGACAGCCAGCCATAGAGAACCTTCTAATAGCCCCTGGAATACTCCTATTTTTGTTATTAAGAAAAAATCAGGAAAATGGAGATTGTTACAAGATTTGAGAGCTATAAACGCAACTATGGAAGACATGGGGGCCCTTCAGCCAGGTATCTCTTCCCCAGTAGCTGTGCCCTTTCAATATAATGTGATAGTTGTACATCTACAGGATTGTTTCTTTACTATCCCCCTGGCTGTTCAGGATTGTAAAAGGTTTGCTTTCAGTCTCCCTTCTGCTAATTTTAAACAGCCCTATAAAAGATTTCAATGGAAGGTTTTGCCTCAGGGAATGAAAAATAGCCCCACCTTTTGTCAGAAATTGGTAGACCAAGCTGTGCAAAATGTTAGAGGAAAGTATAAAGATCTATATTTGATACATTATATGGATGATATTTTGGCAGCTTATAAGGACAGAGCCTTGTTGCAACAAATTTTATCTGAATTGATTGAGCCTTGGAAAGCTGGGGTTTAAAGATAGCTCCAGATAAGATACAAGTAAATCCTCCTTTTTCTTATTTAGGGAGGGTATTAAACACCCATACTGTGAGTAATGCCCCTTTGCAGCTTCAGAGAGATCATTTACTAACTTTAAATGATTTCCATAAATTATTAGAGGATATTAATTGGATATGCCCACATTTAAAACTGACTACTGCAGATTTAAAGCCTTTGTTTGATTGCTTAA
>NW_011480158.1:8811-10498 GCF_000754665.1 Bison bison bison
GAGTTCTAAGAGAGAATTGACTAGTGAGGCTCTTGTTAGAGTGGATGAAGCTTTAAATGATCAGTTATTTAAGATTAATATTACCAGAGGATGGGATTTAATTATTCTCACCACAGAGCATACACCTAGGTGTATGCATATACCTACAGGATGTAGGTGTGAGCATACACCTACAGGATGTAGGTGCATGCATACACCTACAGGATGTATGCTCTTGCTTGAGGCAAGAAGGCCCATTGGAATGGCTCCATCTACCAGTGACCCCAAGAAAAATAGTTTTGTCTTATCCAAGCTTGGTGACACAATTAATTATAAAAGGTAGAAAAAGAAGTGTGGAACTTTTTGGAAAAGAAGTAGCAAATATAGTGATCCCATTCAATAAGGATCAACTGCAATTTCTTTTACAACATAGTGATGAGTGGCAAGTTGCCCTGATAGATTTCAGGGGGCAAATTTTGTTTCATTTGCCCTCAAGCAAGTGTTTTTGAAGGAGAAACTGTTTGTAATGTCGAATATGTGAATTATTTTATATCAAATTGTGTTGATGGGAATGATTATACTAATTATAAGGCTGTAATGATTGTAAAGCAACCACCATATTTGGTGGTTCCTGTAAAATTAGAGGGACAATGGTTTGATGATTATGCACTGAAAGTTTTGTATGAATTTAATGGCTTAATTTCTCGACCTAAGAGATTCATTGCAGCTCTGGTTGTGGGAATAACTGCCTTGATTGCCATAGTGCATCAGTCACGGTTTCTGCTGTTGCCCTGTCAAAAGAAGTGCATACTGCCTTGTTTGTCAATCAGCTGTCCAGAACTATCTCCATAGCTCTTACTACACAGGAAATTATAGATAGGAAAATAGAAAATAAGGCCAATGCTTTAGAAGAAGGAGTCCTGCTTATAGGGCAAGAAATTACGAATTTAAAAATTAAGTTGTCTTTAAGGTGCCATGCTGAACTTAAATGGATGCACGTTACCCCTCTACAAGTGAATGATTCCGTACATTCTTGGGAATGCATTAGGAATCATATTTTAGGCGTCTGGAATCATTCCATTTTAGTATTGGTATTTCTAAGTTATATCAGGATATTCAGAGTATGAAACAGGTGGAGTCTGACTTTTCCTCTCAATGGCTTTCTAATTCCCTTTTTAAAAATCTGAAGGAATATCTTTCCTATGGATCCATTTTATAATAATGATTAATGTGGCTATATGCTTATGCCTGGTGATTCTGATTTGTGTATTAGCCCCGTGCCTTTTCAGAATACTCAACCGAAGTGTCTCTGCTTTATCTACTGAGTTTCACACTTATGCTCTAAAAAATAAGAGGGGGAGATGTCGGGAGCCGCGTTAGGCATTACTGAGAAAATGGAGGCACGGCCCCAACCCCCTCTCCTCATCTCACAGTCATGTGAGGAGGATGAAGGAGTTAGGCCTTGTGACTCTGACTTCTTTCCTTTCTTCAGTTGAGTTGACGGGAAAGAATGTTAAGGTGCTTATTCTTCTTGAGAGAAACATGAGAAAGCACAAAGCCTTTTGCAGTTGTGCCCAGCAAATAATCTGTTCAAGGATCCTTACAAAGAATGTTCCAGGATGAGCAGCTTGAGGCCATTGGAAGGATTATTATCTGAGACCTGTTTGTGAGGGGAATGTTTATGGCAAAAGAAGTTTGCTGAGTTTAG
>NW_011480158.1:12936-13382 GCF_000754665.1 Bison bison bison
AGAGGGTGTTTGCTATGACCAGTGCATTCTCTTGGCAAAACTCTATTAGCCTTTGCCCTACTTCATTCTATACTCCAACGCCAAATTTGCCTGTTACTCCAGGTATTTCTTGACTTCCTACTTTTGCATTCTCTTCCCCTATAAGGACATCTTTTTTGGGTGTTAGTTCTAGAAGGTCTTGTAGGTCTTCATAGAACCATTCAACTTCAGCTTCTTCAGCACTACTAGTCAGTGCATAGACTTGGATCACCATGATATTGAATGATTTGCCTTGGAAACGAAGAGAAGTCATTCTGTCGTTTTTGAAATTGCATCCAAATACTGCATTTCAGAATGAAGCGACTTAGCAGCAGCAGCAACAGAACGCTCATATATCTCTTTTTGATCTTAAATCATTTGGTCATAGGTAACTTACCATGAGAAGATGATGGTGGCCTACCACAAGG
>NW_011480158.1:13482-14238 GCF_000754665.1 Bison bison bison
TGAACTGTGGTGTTGGAGAAGACTCTTGACAGTCCCTTGGACTACAAGGAGATCCAACCAGTCCATTCTAAAGGAGATCAGTCCTAGGGGTTCTTTGGAAAGACTGATGCTAAAGCTGAAACCCCAATATTTTGGCTACCTGATGCGAAGAGTTGAATCATTGGAAAAGACTCTGATGCTAGGAGGGATTGGGGGCAGGAGGAGAAGAGGATGACAGAAGATGAGATGGCTTGATGGCATCACCAACTTGATGGACATGAATCAGATCTAATCCTTTCAGCCTATTTCTCACTTCCACTGTATAATCAAAAGGGATTTAATATAGGTCATACCTGAATGGCTTAGTGGTTTTCCCTACTTTCTTCAATTTAAGTCTGAATTTGTGAATAAGGAGTTCATGACCTGAGCCACAGTCAACTCCTGGTCTTGTTTGTGCTCGCTGTATAGAGCTTCTCCATCTTTGCCATGAAGAATATAATCAATCTGATTTCAGTATTGACCATCTCGTGATGTCCATGTGTAGAGTCTTCTTTTGTGTTGTTGGAAGAGGGTGTTTGCTATGACCAGTGCATTCTCTTGGCAAAACTCTATTAGCCTTTGCCCTACTTCATTCTATACTCCAACGCCAAATTTGCCTGTTACTCCAGGTATTTCTTGACTTCCTACTTTTGCATTCTCTTCCCCTATAAGGACATCTTTTTTGGGTGTTAGTTCTAGAAGGTCTTGTAGGTCTTCATAGAACCATTCAACTTCAGC
>NW_011480159.1:0-873 GCF_000754665.1 Bison bison bison
GCTTCCTGGAGGAGGCGGTTCTCGAAGCGGGAGTAGGATAAAAGGTATTGCACCCCATGAAGCACGTGTGATCCTTGCCCCTAGAGACAAGGCTCTGGGGCTCAGAGGTGGTGAAGTGACCCACATGAGGGCACAGCTTGGAGAATGTCGGGAGGGATGTGCCAGAGATGGGAGCCTGGAGCATGCCAAGGGGCAGGGCCTGCTGCCTGAGGGCTGGCACTGGGGTGGGCAGCCAAGTGCAGGGAGGGAGCGGGCGCCCAGGTGGCCTCTTTGCTGCTCAGAACGACCTTTCCCATGTGTACCTCCCAGCGCCGCTGGCATTGCCCAGTGTCGTTCTTGGGGGCAGGGGTACCAAGCAGGCATTATTACTGGCCTTTTGTGTTTTATGGACAACGAAACTGAGGCTGGGAACGTCCGAGGTGGTGTTGGTGGTGGAAGGTGGCCGCTGGGCAGCCCTGTTGCAGTACACGCCCCCCACCCACCGTTTCTCCAACAGGAGCTCAGTACTGGGTGTATGACGGTGAGAAGCCGGTCCTGGGCCCCGCGCCCCTCTCCGAGCTGGGCCTGCAGGGGTCCCCGATCCATGCCGCCCTGGTGTGGGGCTCCGAGAAGAACAAGATCTACTTCTTCCGAAGTGGGGACTACTGGCGCTTCCAGCCCAGCGCCCGCCGCATGGACAGCCCTGTGCCGCGCCGGGTCACCGACTGGCGAGGGGTGCCCTCGGAGATCGACGCGGCCTTCCAGGATGCTGAAGGTGTGCAGGGGGCAGGCCTCTGCCCGGCCCCCTCCCATTCCGCCCCTCCTCCTGCCAAGGACTGTGCTAACTCCCTGTGCTCCATCTTTGTGGCTGTGGGCACCAGGCACCGCATGGAG
>NW_011480159.1:4997-6017 GCF_000754665.1 Bison bison bison
TAGCAACAGTTTTCAGTATTACACATTTCACTCTTTTTTTTTTTTTTTTTTTACAATTTTTCCCCCTCTTTATGATTGAATACACTGAATAAATTAAGCCTCATGATGGTCACACTTGATGAGGCTATTGGGATTCCCTGTGACTCCCTGTGGTTTGTCTGACTTGTATTGAGTTATGAGACCCGTGCTGTCAGTGGCATCAGAACTGTGTGTGTTTCCTTTCCTCACCGGTGTTCATGAAACACGGGGCCGGATGCAATGTATTTTCACATCATCACAGAAACGCTCCCCTTGACAGCTGGCCGTACTGAAGAGAGGTGCCACTGCCTGACACATGCCGTAGCTCAGAAAGGTCTTCGCCAGCCTGTGGGCACAGAGGCGGCATGTGGTGACCGGCAGATTGATTAAAGAAACCTTCACCCAATCTAATGGGCAGGAAAAGTGGTCGGTTTAGCATTGGCTCTGAGTCGGTGGTGCTTTTGAAAATCAAGCCTGCGTTTACTGGGTGGAACGCGGTGCCAGGTGGGCAGAACGCGAGGAGCTCTGGCTCCAGCTTGGCGTCCACAGCTCTTGTCTCAGGCATCTGATGAGATGCTTAGGCCAGACAGTTTCTGCGACTTGCCCTGTAGCACACCTTAGATTTGAGCAAGATAGCTGCAGTCTTCTGTTTCAGCCCTGGTGAGTGAGAAGATTTGTCCTGAGATGCAGTTTATGGAGACCAGACGGCAGGAGGGAGAGGCAGTTGCTGTCCGGGGCCTGACTTTACAATGTTCAGACCTCAGGAGGCCTGGGCAGGGTTCAGGGCTAGACTGGCGTCTACTCACAGCCAGCAGCTCCTCTGACGGCAGTGGTGCTTGGCTCCCGGGCCGGTTGCCCCGGGCAGACGGCAGGCGCTGGTTTCCAGGAGGTGCGCTGAGCAGAGCGTGCCCACAGCGCCCCACACCACTCGGGGGTAGCAGCCTTGGGAGGGTGTCCGCAGCTGCCCCAGTCCTGCCCCCCGATGGGCAGCCGTCATCACCA
>NW_011480159.1:9501-10523 GCF_000754665.1 Bison bison bison
GAAGGGAGGCTGAGTGGTGGGACTCGGATGCCCGGACCCCGAGTGGCGCTGCCCGTCCCACTCACGTGCTGCAACGTGACTCGCATTGTCCACTTGAGGCCATCAGGCAGGAGGGGTCGACCGGGCAGCCTCGGCCTGGATACGAGAGGCTGCTGCAAGGTGGCGGGGTGGGGCTGGCCTGGGGGGACCTGGGTGACAGCTCCGGCTGGAGACTCAGTGGGGAAAGGTGTGGTGGTCCATGCCCATGCGGCCCACACAGGCCCAGCAAGCCAGTTTTGCCCGTGGAAGTTACAAAGGATCTGACCTTGTAGGCCCTCCCTGGGGACGGGAGGCGCCTGATCTGAGTGGGGTGCCTTTTCCCTCTTGGCCTGCAGGCCCGGAGTAGAAACTGCCAGCCAGATGGCCTGTGGTGGGGACCCCGTCTCACCGCCTCAGTTCTTGGTCCTGCCCGCATCAGCCCCAGTCCCCCGTTTCCCCAGGTCTCTGGTATCAGGGCAGGGCAGCAGATTTGGGGGGGTCCGTGGCTCCCCTTGGTGTGTGGATCCCTCCCTGCCGCACCCCAAGGGGCGCTCCTGGGCCCGGGCACTGGGGTGCGAGGGGCCCCCGCTGCAGAAGAGGAGTGAAAAGGCCAAGGCCTCTCCCTCTGCCCCCCATCCTGGAAGGGCGCTGTTCTAGCGGGAAACCGGGCAGTGGTCAGGTTCTCCAGGGGGTGGACGTCACCGATGGTGACAGCTGTGGGGCAGGGCTGCAGAGGTGTGTCGTGCAGTCACCGCGCTGATTGCCCCCTTGGCCACCAGGGATGTGGCCCAGGGGTGACGAGCAGTCTTACAAACGGACAGCCCGGCCCGGGAGCCTCAGCTCAAAACGGCCTTCGGTATTTTCCTCGTAGTAAACGCCCCATGTAAATTGGAGAGAAGGGCTCCCCACTGTGGGACGCGAGTTCCTTGAGTTACTTTGAGTCCCGCTTTCTAGAGTATCTTTCCATCCCTGAAGGCCTGGAGGCCGGAGGCATTACCTGTCTC
>NW_011480159.1:10623-11040 GCF_000754665.1 Bison bison bison
CCACAACCTCCCGAAGAAGGTGGTGTGCTCACGGCCTGGCCCATTGTGGATGTGAGCGCTGGAGATGGCTTTTCTCGCCCCGGTGGTGCGGTGAGGATGGCAGGATAGCCGGGCTTCCCTAGAGAAGTCACCGGAGGAGACTACATGCACGTGGATGGGGCTTTGAGATCCGCATGCAGCAGCCGAGAACCCTGTGTGGGGCCGTGAACGCTCCTGGTTGAGTCCATCACACGAGGGAGAGAGCTAGGCCAGTAGCCTCCTGTTACTGGGCAGTGAGAACTGCTGTGTGGAGGTGGGGCTGCAGGAAAGCCACCAGTGGGCTCCACTCTTAGGAGGCGCCTGCCCAGCGCCCAGCCAGCCCCCCAGGAGGGGTGGCACACCCCCTCTCCCACACCGGCCAGGTCGGGCAGGGGCTGG
>NW_011480159.1:14513-15163 GCF_000754665.1 Bison bison bison
AGGACTGATCTCCTTTAGGATGGACTGTTGGATCTCCTTGCAGTCCAAGGACCTCTCAAGAGTCTTCTCCAACACCACAGTTCAAAAGCATCACTTCTTCGGTGCTCAGCTTTCTTTATAGTCCAACTCTCACATCCATACATGACCACTGGAAAAACCATAGCCTTGACAACTTAATAATTTTAAGTCTTCCAATCCATGGACATAGGGTGTTTTTCCATTTATTTATATCTTTAATTTCTTTCAGTATGTTTTATATTGTTCATTGTACATCTCTTTGATTAAGTTAATTTCTAAGGATTTTATTCTTTTTTATGTTATTGTAATTTGTTCATCCTTTCTTCTTCAGATTGTGCAGTGTTAGCATGTAGAAATGCGGCTGATTTTTGCACGTTGACTTTGTATCCTGGTACCTTGCTGAATTCATTCATTAGTTCTAATAGTATTTTGTTAGCATCTTAAATTCTGCATATAAGATTGTAACATCTCGGACCAGAGATAGTTTTACTTCTTCCATTCCAGGTGGATACCTTTTATTTATTTTTCTTGCCTAACTGCTGGAAGGGATTGGAGGCAGGAGGAGAAGGGGACGACAGAGGATGAGATGGCTGGATGGCATCACTGACTCAATGCACATGAGTTTGGGTGAA
>NW_011480160.1:0-618 GCF_000754665.1 Bison bison bison
GAAGATAAAAGCTGATTTGCGTGTAAGTGAAGCTACTATTTTGACATGTAATGTGATATTAGAAAGGTGTAGTTACTTGAAATGCCTGTGCTGTGATACATACATACATATACACATATATGTATATGTGTTCCTGTATTCATATACATGTATATATATATGCATATGTATGTATATGTATATATGTTCCTGTGCTGTGATATATATATATATGTATAAAACCCCTAGCATCATTTTTGTATTTATAGCTCTAGGCATTTTGCAAGCCTCACCATGTTGATGAATGGATGACCAAATTTCCCAACTTTCAAGCCTTCTTGAAAGCCATACTCTATAAGCACAAAGTATTATGATTTGAGACTATATACTCAAACTCTGAAATAAAAGTATACAATGTAATTTCTTGATAGGGAATATTTGGCATTTCCCATACATCCCCTAATTCAGTATTCCTACAGTTTTCAGTCAGAAGACTATGATTTTATGTGGAAGGAAATACTAAAAAGAACAATTTCCTAATACACCAAAATCTGAAAGTGGTTTTCACCACTCATGTAGTAGTAATTTTTGAGTATTTATACTTACTGAACTGCTTATTCCATCATTCTTTTCAGACTT
>NW_011480160.1:3989-5608 GCF_000754665.1 Bison bison bison
GAATAATAATAATAATAACTTTTCCTTATATTTCACCATGTTGCGGGGAAGAGAAAGAAAGACATCTTAGTTACCTAATGATAGTACTTTCCACTGAGTTTGATTCAAAAACTAGAATTTGTCTTAGAGTCTCAGAATGGAGAGAAAGTGTGTTTCAGATAAAGTAGAAAAATTATTGTCCTTTTATAGAACTTTAACCTCTAATTGATCATACCAGATCTGTTTCTGGTATGATAGTATATGAAGTTCCACTGACATGTCTTCCAGTGAGGCTGCTGAAAATTATTATTATTAATAATAATCAATCCCCAAACTCATAAACTCTCTGGAAATAGTATTTAAATAGCAAATGAAAAGAATATCTACTTAAGAAAATCTATGGAAATTGAGTAAGAATGGCAAGAGTATGTGATATTTGATCAAAGACAACTCCCTCTTTTCCTTCTCCCAGCTCAGTGAGGAAAAGACTCCATTTCAAACTAACATGCAGCAAAGAACATGAGTATCACTATCCATTGACATCCCAGTCAGAGAGTTTCCTTCCTGGAAGGAATAAGACATTAGCATTTATCATTCAATCTTCAGTTACTTGTTGCTAAGGTTGTTCTGAGCATGTGTGGTCCAGAAATGAGGCTCTGATCTTCCTCCCAGCTCCCCTTACCCACCCACTCATGGAATGGAGGCTCTACCTTGGGTACATCATGCTAAGAACACTAAGGTTTTAATTGCTGTTGCTACAGATTGTGAAGTGATGGTCCTAGGAAAATAGAGGCAAGCTTAGTGGACTCAGGCTCTGTCTCCCTCCTTCAAGTGCTCAGCAATTAGAGTAGGGATATAACCTGGAGAGAAGCTTGCTAATGTCCTCACCCCCAACTCTAGAGCTCTGTCTCAGATATTTTACCTGTAGGATGAAGTGTACCTTAAAACAGGTATACACAAAGGAATGGACTTCATTTTCAATGGAGAAACACAATCCTAAGAATGCCCCCTAGATAGCTGAAGGTTGTAGAGAAAGGCAACGGAGTGGAAATCAGTGGTTCAATGACATATAGCTTAGACTGATGGCTGGCTAGTTTGCAAGAGGAAATGGGGAATAAGTTATCTGTAAGAAACACTCCTGGATTTAGAAAAACTATTAAACACTGATCTCAGAAACTATTCCTTTTAAGAACACAGACCTTAATTGGATTTAGTCTGTAGGGCAGTTTATGCTGCAGGAATGTCAAAAACAACAGAGCAATTACTTAGCTATTAGTGAAATTTAACAGCAGGTTGCAGTCAGTGAAGGCTTGGAAGGGAATTCTACTTAAAACAATGCCATTCCGGAAGTCTCTTTCTCTTTTACATTTTGACGTTTGAGTTTTTGATTTCTAATCTTTTTTAATTAATTAATTTATTTATTTTAATTGGAGGCTAAATACTTTACAATATTCTGGTGGTTTCATGAGCATACCCAATATTGAACCTCCCTAAGGAGCAATTTCAAAGGCTTAATAGTAAAAAGACATCACCAAAATGATTCACCCAGTCACAAACCAATAAGTAAATAATATAACAAGTTCACTGAGAGATACTACTCCCAGAGAGAGATAAAATGATCAAATATATTATTCAAAATT
>NW_011480160.1:5708-7577 GCF_000754665.1 Bison bison bison
CAGTACTTTGGCCACCTCATGCGAAGAGTTGACTCATTGGAAAAGACTCTGATTCTGGGAGGGATTGGGGGCAAGAAGAGAAGGGGACGACAGAGGATGAGATGGCTGGATGGCATCACTGACTCGATGGACATGAGCCTGAGTGAACTCCAGGAGTTGGTGATGGACAGGGAGGCCTGGCGTGCTGCGATTCATGGGGTCACAAAGAGTCGGACATGACTGAGCGACTGAACTGAACTGAACTGAAAGGGATTTAACAATAAATTTTAAGTTGTAGAATAAATAATTAATCAACATTAAGATTGATCAATAGAGATTGTGTAAGCTGAATAAAATGAAAAAGGAATGAAAGAAAATAAACTTCTGAAAAATATAGAAAAATATTAAGCACAAATACAAACGAATTCATAATAGATGTACCAGAAAGAGAAAAGAGCAGAAAAAAAGAGAGAACTAATGACTAAAATTTCCCCAAATATATTGAAAAACAATACCCTACATATCCAGGAACTTAGCCTAAGTAGCATAAATGCCAAAAAAAAAAGTTTGCAAGCATATCGTAGTAAAAATTCTGAATTTCCAAAATAAAAAGAATATTCTGAAAGAAGTGCTAGAAAAATGACTCTCCATTTTAAAACGAACCCCAATATGGCTTCCCTTGTGGCTCTGCTGGTAAAGAATCCGCCTGCAATGTGGGAGACCTGGGTTCAATCCTTGGATTGGGAAGATCCCCTGGAGAAGGTGACAGCTACCCACTTCAGTGTTCTGGCCCAGAGAATTCCATGGACTCTACAGTGCATGGGGTCCCAAAGAATCCAACACAACTGAGCGACTTTCACTTGCACTTACTCATACGACTAACAGCAGACTTCTCAGGAGAAATAATGAAAGTCAAAAAACAGTGTGATAACATATTGAAAATGCTCAAAGGAAAAGCAATAAAACAATAGAACAACAAGCAAGAATCTTAATCGAAAAATATTAGCTTTAAAAATGGGGATGAAATAAATTTTTCAAAGTAAACAAAACTGAAAGAATTTGCTGCTTGCAATCTCATCTTGCAATCAATACAACAGGAAGTATTTAAGGATAAAAGGAAGTGAATTCCAACTGTAGTTTAATTCTCTACACATACACACCAACAGCAAATATAAATGTACAACTATAAAGTCAGTATGAAAGTATGCTTTTCTTCTCTTCACTAATCTAAAAGTCACAAACTACAAAACACAGAAAATATGCAAAAAATGTGCAAAAAATAATATATATTAGGTGATGAACCAGTGTGCAATACACTTGTGAATTACAGAATAGACGAGTGGGTGGGAATAAAACTATGAGGATTAAGCTATGTTGTTGTGGTTCTTCAGTCACTAAGTCATGTCTGAATCACTAAGTCATGTCTGATTCTTTTGCGACCCCAGGACTGGAGCCCACAGTCCTCTATCCCATGGGATTTCCCAGACAAGAATAGGAGAGGGTTGCTACTTCCTTCTCTAAGGGTTCTTGCTGACCCAAGGATCACAGCTATGTCTGCTGTACTGGCAGGCAGATTCTTTACCAGTGAGCAACAAGGGAAGCTAAGCTATATTCAGATCAGATCAGTCACTCAGTCGTGTCCGACTCCTTGCGACCCCATGAATCGCAACATGCCAGGCCTCCCTGTCCATTACCAACTCCTGGAGTTCACTCAGACTCAACATCCATCGAGTCAGTGATGCCATCCAGCCGTCTCATCCTCTCTCATCCCCTTCTCCTCCCCCCTGTCCCTGCCAGCATCAGAGTCTTTTCCAACGAGTCAACTCTTCGCATGAGGTGGCCAAAGTACTGGACTTTCAGCTTTAGCATCACTCCTTCCAAAGAAACCCA
>NW_011480160.1:9509-9813 GCF_000754665.1 Bison bison bison
GTTTTTGCTTTGGCTCCATCCCTTCATTCTTTCTGGAGTTATTTCTCCACTGATCTCCAGTAGCATATTGGGTACCTACTGACCTGGGGAATTCCTTTTTCAGTATCCTATCATTTTGCCTTTTCATACTGTTCATGGGGTTCTCAAGGCAAGAATAATGAAGTGGTTTGCCATTGCCTTCTCCGGTGGACCACATTCTGTCAAATCTCTCCACCATGACCCGCCCGTCTTTGGTTACCCCATGGGCATGGCTTAGTTTCTTTAAGTTAGACAAAGCTGTGGTCCTAGTGTGCTATATTAGGCT
>NW_011480160.1:9913-10856 GCF_000754665.1 Bison bison bison
ACATATTGCTGAAGCCTGGCTTGGAGAATTTTGAGCATTACTTTACTAGTGTGTGAGATGAGTGCAATTGTGTGGTAGTTTGAGCATTCTTTGGCATTGCCTTTCTTTAGGATTGGAATGAAAACTGACCTTTTCCAGTCCTGTGGCCACTGCTGAGTTTTCCAAATTTGCTGGCATATGAGTGCAGCACTTTCACAGCATCATTTTTCAGGATTTGGAATAGCTCAACTGGAATTCCATCACCTCCACTAGCTTTGTTCCTAGCGATGCTTTCTAAGGCCCACTTGACTTCACATTCCAGGATGTCTGGCTCTAGGTCAGTGATCACACCATCGTGATTATCTGGGTCATGGAGATCTTTTTGTACAGTTCTTCTGTGTATTCTTGCCATCTCTTCTTAATATCCTCTGCTTCTGTTAGATCCATACCATTTCTGTCCTTTATCAAGCCCATCTTTGCATGAAATGTTCCTTTGGTATCTCTGATTTTCTTGAAGTGATCCCTAGTCTTTCCCATTCTATTGTTTTCCTCTATTTCTTTGCATTGATCACTGAAGAAGGCTTTCTTATCTCTTCCTGATATTCTTTGGAACTCTGCATTCAGATGTTTATATCTTTCCTTTTCTCCTTTTCTTTTTGCTTCTCTTGTTTTCACAGCTATTTGTAAGGCCTCCCCTGACAGCCATTTTGCTATTTTGTATTTCTTTTCTATGGGAATGGTCTTCATCCCTGTCTCCTGTACAATGTCACAAACCTCATTCCATAGTTCATCAGGCACTCACTCACTCTATCAGATCTAGGCCCTTAAATCTATTTCTCACTTCCACTGTATACACATAAGGGATTTGATTTAGGTCATACCTGAATGGTCTAGTGGTTTTCCCTACTTTCTTCAATTTAAGTCTGAATTTGCCAATAAGGAGTTCATGGTCTGAGCCACAGTC
>NW_011480160.1:10956-21812 GCF_000754665.1 Bison bison bison
GCAAAGAATATAATCAATCTGATTTCAGTGTTGACCATCTGGTGATGTCCATGTGTAGAGTCTTCTCTTGTGTTGTTGGAAGAGGGTGTTTGTTATGACCAGTGCATTTTCTTGGCAAAACTCTATTAGTCTTTGCCCTGCTTCATTCCGTATTCCAAGGCCAAATTTGCCTGTTACTCCAGGTGTTTCTTGACTTCCTACTTTTGCATTCCAGTCTCCTATAATGAAAAGGGCATCTTTTTGGGGTGTTAGTTTTAAAAGGTCTTGTAGGTCTTCATAGAACCGTCAACTTCAGCTTCCTAAGCATTACTGGTTGGGACATAGACTTGGATTACTGTGATATTGAATGGTTTGCCTTGGAAACAAACAGAGATCATTCTGTCATTTTTGAGATTGCATCCAAGTGCTGCATTTCAGATCTTTTGTTGACCATGATGGCCACTCCATTTCTTCTGAGGGATTCCTGCCTGCAGTAGTAGATATAATGGTCATCTGAGTTAAATTCACCCATTCCAGTCCATTTCAGTTCGCTGATTCCTAGAAAGTCGACATTAACTCTTGCCATCTGTTGTTTGACCACTTCCAATTTGCCTTGATTCATGGACCTGACATTCCAGGTTCCTATGCAATATTGCTCTTTATAGCATTGGACCTTGCTTCTATCACCAGTCACATCCAGAGCTGGGTATAGTTTTTGCTTTGGCTCCATCCCTTCATTCTTTCTGGAGTTATTTCTCCACTGATGTCCAGTAGCATATTGGGTACCTACTGACCTGGGGATTTCCTTTTTCAGTATCCTATCATTTTGCCTTTTCATACTGTTCATGGGGTTCTCAAGGCAAGAATACTGAAGTGGTTTGCCATTGCCTTCTCCGGTGGACCACATTCTGTCAAATCTCTCCACCATGACCTGCCCGTCTTTGGTTACCCCACGGGCATGGCTTAGTTTCATTAAGTTAGACAAAGCTGTGGTCCTAGTGTGCTATATTAGGCTAAGGAAAACAGCACAGATGGACAACTAATAACTCTAACAAAGCATTAATTTGATTTGTAACACTAATAGTGTTATTTTATTTACTTTTTATTTGAAAGATGATTGCTTTACACAATTTTGTTGTTTTCTGTCAAACCTCAACATCAATCAGCCATAGGTATACATATATCCCCTCCTTTTTGAATCTCCCTCCCATCTCCCTCCCCATCCTACCCTTCTAGGTTAATATAGAGCCCCTCTTTGAGTTTCCTGAACCATACATCAAATTCCTGTTGGCTATCTATTTTATATATGGTAATTTAAGTTTCCACGTTACTCTTTTTATGCATTTCACCCTCTCCTCCCCTTTCGTCATGTCCATATATCTATTCTCTATATCTGTTTCTCCATTGCTGCCTGTAAATAAATTATTCGGTACCATTTTTCTAGATTCCTTATATATATATGTTAGAATACTATATTTCTTTCTCTTTCTGACTTACTTCACTCTGTATAATAGTTTATAAATACATTCACCTCATTAGAACTGACAAAAATGTGTGTCTTTTTTATGGCTGAGTAATATTCTATCATGTATATGTACCACCTCTTCTTTATCCATTCATCTGTCGATGGACATCTAGGTTGCTTCCATGTTTTAGCTATTATAAACAGTGCTGGAATGAACAATGGGCTATATGTGTCTTTTTCAATTTTGGTTTCCTCAGGATATAAGCCTAGGAGCAGGGTTGTTGGGTCATATGGTGGTTTTATTCCTAGATTTTCAGGAATCTTCATATTGTCTACCATACTTGCTATATCAATTTTCATTCCCACCAACAATGCAAGAACATTTCCTTTGACCCACACCCTCCCCAGCATTTATTGTTTGTAGAATTTTTGATGATGGTCATCTTGACTGGTGTGAGGTGATATCTCATTGTAGTTTTGATTTGCACTTATCAGGAAATGGCAACCCACTCCAGTGCCCTTGCCTGGAGAATCCCATGGATGGAGGAGCCTGGTGTCCATGGGGTCACAAAGAGTTGGACACGACTGAGCAACTTCACTTTCAATAATGAGTGATTCTGAGCATCTTCTCATGTGTTTGTTAGCCATCTGTATGTCTTCTTTAGAGAAATATCTGCTTAGGTCCTTTACCCACTTTTTGATTGGGCTGTTTGTTTCCTGGTAATGAGTTGCATGAGCTGCTTGTATATTTTGGAAATTAATCCTTTGTCAGTTGTTTCATTTGCTATTATTGTCTCCCATTCTGAGTGTTGCCTTTTCACCTTGCTGTGCAAAGTTTCCTTTGCTGTGCTAAAACTTTTAAGTTTAATCAGGTCCCACTAGTTTACTTTGGTTTTTCTTTCCATTACTCTAGGAGGTGGGCCATAGATGATCTTGTTTTGATTTATGTAATCAAGTGTTCTGCCTAAGTTTTTCTCTAAGAATTTTATAGTTTCTGATCTTACATTTAGGTCTTTAATTCGTTTTGAGTTTATCTTTGCATATGGTGTTAGGAAGTGTTCTAATTTCATCCTTTTACATGTAGCTGTCCAGTTTTCCCAGCAGCATTTATTGAAGAGTCTTTCTTTGTCTCATTGTATATTCTTGCCTCCTTTGTCAAAAATTAGGTACCCATAGTCACATGAGTTTATTTCTGGGCTTTCTATCTTGTTCCATTGGTCTATATTTCTGTTTTTGTGCCAGTACCATACCGTTTTGATGACTATAGCTTTGTAGTATAACATGAAGTCAAGAAGGTTGATTCCTCCAGCTCCATTCTTCTTTCTCAAGACTGCTTTGACTATTCAGGGTCATTTGTGCTTCCACATGAACTGTGAAATTTTTGTTCTAGGTCTGTGAAAAATGCCATTTGTAATTTGACAAGGATCACACTGACTCTGTAGATTGCATTGTACAGTCATTTTCAAAATATTGATTCTTTTTACCCAGGAACATGGAATATCTCTCCATCTGTTTATGTCATCTTTGATTTCTTTCATCAATGTCTTATAATTTTCTGTGTACAATTATTTTGTCTCCTTTGTCTCCTTAGGTAAGTTTATTCATAGGTATTTTATTCTTTTTTTTTTTTTTTTCTTGCATTGGTGAATGGGATTGATTCCTTAATTTCTTTTTTCTTATATTTCATTGTTAGTATATAGAAATGCAAGTGATTTCTGTGTATTGATTTTGTGTACTGGGACTTTGCTAAATTCACTGATTAGCTCTAGTAATTTTCTGATACTATTTTTAGGGTTTTCTATGTACAGTATCATTTCACCTGCAAATGGTGAGAGATTTACTTCTTTTCTGATCTGTATTCTTTTTCTTTCTTTTTCTTCTATGATTGCTATAGCTAGGACTTCCAAAACTATGTTGAATAATAGTGTTAAAAGTGGACACTGTTGTCTTGTTCCTGATTTTAGAGGGAATGTGTTCAGGTTTTCACCTTTGAGAATAATGTTTGATGTAGGCTTATCATATATGGTCTTTCCTATGTTGAGGTAGGTTCCTTCTATGCCCAGTCGCAGAAAAGACAATAGATGGACAACTAATAACTATAAAATTATATTATTTGATTTGCAACACTAATAGTATTTTTAAATGTATGTTTTGATGGAAGGATAAAATTTTGCAGAATTGTGTCAGTATCTGTGAAGCACCAACATGAATCAGCCATAGATGTACATAGTTGTTTTATATAAATGATACTATGACAAAAGGAGAAAGGATACTAAGCTATTTAGGAGTAATATTTCTATATATCATTGGAATTAAACAAGTATAAATCTGAAGCAAATTCTGGATTAATTATCCAGAGTTAATAATAACTTTTATTATTATTATTAAATAATTAATTATATTTATTTTATTTTATTATTTTAATAATTATTAATAATATATTATCAACTATTATTAAGATAATACTTATTTTATTACTAATGAATAATACTTTATTATTAAAATAATAAACCAAAATTATTAATATTTATGGGGTGAGGGTGTGGTAAATACTAGAGCAACCACTAAAATATCCTAAAAAAACAGTAAAAATTGTTTTTTAAAAGTGTAGATAGATGCTTCATTAGAAAATACCTGTTTAATGCAAAGAAAAAAGTACAGGAAGGGAAGAGGAGGAGAAAAGACATGAAACAAATAGAAAATAAAAAGTAACATAGCAATCTCATCAAAAGACATAGATTGTTAGACTCTTAACTATCCTGGTGCTGTGAACCAGTATCTAATCATGATTTTGATAAGCATTAATTTGAGGATGAATGATGCTGAACATCTTTTCATGTGCTTACTAAAGATTTGTATGCATTCCTTGGAGAAATATCTATTTAAATATTTTTCCCATTTAAAAATTGTGTTGTTATTTCATTATTGAGTTGTAAAGCTTCTTTAGATTTTCCACATAGGTTCTTTATCTGATATTTGATTTGCAAATATTTTCTTCCATTTTCTCTGTGGCTTGTCTTTTTACTCCTATGATCATGTCCTTTAAAGATTTTGCTTTTGATAAAGTCCAATCTCTCTATTTTTTTTTTCTTTTGTTGTTTATGCTTTTGATGTCATATCTAAGAATTATTTGCCAAATCCAAGACCATAAAGTATTACTTAATATATTTAGGTAACAAAATGCCAAGTCAAAAGGTCAGATAACAGCAAGTGTTGGCAAAGACATGGAGAAACAAGAATGCATGCACTGCTGGTGGGAATTATAGCAGTACCATCACTTTAGAAAACAGGGTGAAAATTCTCTAAATATTAATTGAGTGTTACCTTAAGACTCATAAAATCTACTTCTAGGTATATACCCAAGAGAAATGAAAATATATGTATACCCAAAACCAAACACAGAAAATATCACATATGGTGATAGAAAAAACATATACACAAATATTTATAGCAACATTATTTATAATATATAAATAATGGAACCAACATAAAGTCCATGAGTTAGTAAATGGATCATGAAATGCTATCAATGCCATGGCATATTTTTAGCCACAGAAAGGAATGTGAAACTATCTAGTTACATAAGGCCACCTATTATATTTAATTCATATGAAATGTCCTGAATATGGAAATATATATAGTAGATTAATGGTTGTTTGCATCTGTGGAGTGGGGTTTGAAGTGTCAGTAGCTAATAGCTATTTTTTTGAAGAGGTATTAAAAACAAGATAGTAATTGCATACATTTCTGAATATATTAAAATTCATTGAATTGTATACTTTGCATGGATGAATTTCACAACATTTAAATTATATCTCAGTAATGTTGAAAAATATAAATTCTTTAATTTCATCATATTGAAGCAAATATGACTACAAATTCTCTATCACCAAAGCTCATGAAAACATTCAGTTAATAAGAGTATGGCGTCCTCCTGTACAGCTAGACTTAAATTCAATAATGCAAACTGGGTACTTTGAGGAAGAGGAAAAAGAATGGGGGCTCACATGCAAATGTCTGACAAAGTAGGGCTTTGAACAGGATTCATACTATTTTTATTTATATAGTTAGCCTCCTTTCTATGACTTTTTAGTGGATTATACACTTTTTGTTTCAGATAGTTTTTTGGCAGAGAAGAGTTGAGCTTTAAGAGGTGACATGGATTTAGATGATAAATTGGTGATATGGATTGTTTTCAGATCAGAATAAACTGAACTTATTATTAATAATGTGTTTATTTCTGAAAAGAAGCTTACTTTATTTTTTATTGTAATTATATGAGATGATTTGATGCTGAAGAATTGATACTTTTGAATAGTGGTGCTAGAGAAGACTCTTGAGAATGCCTTAGACAACAAGGAGATAAAACCACTCAATCCTAAAGGAAATCAGTCTTGAATATTCCTTGGAAAGTTTGATGCTGAAGTTGAAGCTCCAATACTTTGTCCATCTGATGCAAAGAGCCAGCTCATTGGAAAGGACCCTGATTAAGGGAAAGATTGAGGGCAGGAAGATAAGGAGGTGACAGAGAATGAGATGGTTGGATGGCATCACTGATTCAATGGACATGACTTTTCAGAAACTCCAGGAGGCAATGAATGACCAGGATGCCTGGTATACTGCAGTTCTTGGGATCTCAAAGAGTCAGACATGACTTAGTGACTGAACAACAACAACAATATAAAATGATGAATATAAATTGAATTATTTCAGTAATTATTTCACAATATATTTAAATAAAACTTTTGGCTGTATGTCTTAATCTTATGTAGAGATGCATGCCACTTATTTCTCAGTAAAACTGCAAAAAATAATTTTGGGGGGAAATCAGGCAAAGTGTAACTTGTTTACAAGCATTAAAAATAAGTCAAATATTCTTGCTTAAAACGAATAATGGTTAAAGTGGGAAAAAAAAGCATATAATTTCCTAGAGTGGTGGAAAATAGATTCCTGTAGGAAATGACTTATTGGAAAGAAATATAATCTAGTATAATATTTAAAAGCTTGGACCCAGGAACCATAAGGTGTACATAAATATGCCTCCAAAATTGGCTCATAATTAAGACTATGAACAACTTAGCCTCTCTATGCCTCCTTTTTTCTCCCTAAAATAGTGTCTACTCTATAAGATAGAAATATTTGAATGGATTCGAATAAAGCCTTTAAAATTGTTTGATATTTAGTAAGTATTTAAACAGTGTCTACTCTATAAGATAGAAATATTTGAATGGATTCAAATAAAGCCTTTAAAATTGTTTGATATTTAGTAAGTATTTAATATATATTATTAGGCAATGTGTGACGGAGCTGTCCTGTGGAACAGGAAAGAGATGTCCTGGTTTGGCTGGAAAAAGAATAATATCCAAAAGAATATGTTAGAACTGTGCTATTTTCCTAGTATCTAATACTTTAGAACAGCTATAGACTAAAATTTGCTGCCTCAACACATTAATATTTACATTTTAAGACTTCTCAAGGATTATTATAGCAAATTTGTGTAGCAGGTAATATTTAGACTTAGTTTTAAAGATCTCTTGTGAATTCTTGACTGTTTATATATATATATGATTCTCTGGTGTGTATTGTTTTATATTCTACAGATGTTTGGCTAAAAATGTTTCATGCCAAATTGGTTGATATAAGTGATTTATGTATTCTAGTTTGACAAATGGAGGAAGAACAGGAAACTTGACCTTTTACACATATTCACAGTAAGTAAAAAATTCCTTTGTTATAAAATATTTAATAGTAATTCATCTGTTACATCTGTAAAAGGTAACCTTCTGAGAGTGAATGTTCAGTTTAAAAGATGCTCATTAACTTGAAAGAATCCATTAAGTTTTTAGCTAATCTGTTTTCGAGTAAGGGAGGTCAATAAAATGTCAAGATTTTAAATTCAAATTAAATTAACTATGCTTTGTGAAAATATTTCTATTCAAAACCTCCTACAAGATGTGACAAGGCTTAACCTTTGTGGAATTATTCCCCCACTGCTTGATACCTGTTTAAAGAAAAGTACTTTTTAATCTGATAACATTCTGACTACTACTATACAGCCTAAGCATTATAGAAAATGATGAAATGCTACTAATTTCAATATACAAAACTTTAACTTTCTGGATCCTAAGACTGGGATCATAAGCATGTGTACACACACACACACATACACACCCCCATCTAACCCATTTACAACTATACACTTAAGGGTAGATTTTAAAAAATGGCTTGCTTGCTAAGAATTCAAGGTTGGTTATTATTATATTATATTTAATATAATTATTATCATAATTCAAGACTGGATTATTGTAACTTCATTTATCTTCTAAGTTTTGGTAGTATACTCTTTTAACCTTTTTTTAATTGTCTTATTTGAGAGTTTAAAACATGTAGACTTATTACATTTTAATAAAGTAATTTTTACTATGTCTTTAATAATACTGAAATCTTAGGACATGTCAACTATTTATAATCTTTTTATTTATTTTGATAAAATTATAAATAATAAATTTATATTTAAAAATTATAAGGTTTTTAAAAATAAGGACATTAAAATTTTCCTTGATAAAAAAATTAATATTTTGCTTTTTAAATTTTCACTAGAGTGTACTTTATTTCTATTTTTATTTTCTCCTCAATGCAATGGGCTAATAAGTACAAAGCACTTCTGTAACCCTTTGAACAATAAATTGGAGCAATTAGCAGAGAAGATCAATAAAACTGAAAAATAAATAGAGGATTATAGCTACCATCATCCATTAGTTTGCCTGATGATGCTACCAGAATACCTCATCTATAGTACTGTTGATATTTGCATCTGGTAGATTGTCCTGTATTTCCTTGAATGATAAAGGTATTCATGGCTTCTACATCAGTGATGGTAATAGCATACGCATACCTTAGATGTGACAATAGAAAATACCTCAAGTCATTGCTAAATATCCCCTATGTGACTGTCACCTTATATATGTATATATATATATATAGACGTCTACATTTGACTTTTAAAACCTTTTAACTTTATTTTTCAAGCATCTATAAAAGTCAGAACAACAATAGCAGTCATCATGCCTCTATTATCTTGTTTCAACTATTGTTAACATATAGCCAGTTTTGTTTCATCCACTCTTCCACTGGTCTGTTTTATTTCCTTTTGTGAATTACTGTAAAAGCAAATCCTAAACATTGTTAGTATTTCTTCCACAAAGACCTCGGATAATTCTACAGTAATATATATTCACTGAGTCCCTTTTTAAACCTAATAAATTTAGGTTCATTCAAAATTGAAGCCCATTATCATGTCCTATGAACAGGCCCTTTTTGATATCTGCAAAGAACTGGTCACAACGTCAATAGATAAAGTGAGATTTGTGGGATTTGCAATGGTACACAAGAGGTGTATAAGAAGACCATTACCCCAAATATTCAAAACATCTTATTCCTTAACATGAAATGTCCCATTATTGTTCAGATTCCTCAGATTTACTAAGTGAATTAATTAATTATTTTATCTATTTACCTACCTATCTATGTGTTCTTAGTCACTAAGTTCTGTCCAACACTTTGTGACCCCACAGACTGTAGCCCACCACACTTCTTTGTCTATGGGATTCTTCAGGCAATAATAACTGGAGTGAGTTGTTATTTACTTCTCCAGGAGATCTTCCTGACCCAGAGATCAAACTCACATCTCCTGCATTGGGAGCCAGATTCTTTACTACTGAATGATCTGGGAAGCCCATATATCTATTTACTTGTGTTAGAATTGGTTGTATGAATTAGAATCCAAACAAAGTCTAAAATTAATGGGTGTGTCTATCAGGTCTCTCTTAATCTATAAACCTTTCTTTGTTGACCAAACTGAGACTCTATTCTGTAGAATTTATGTTTTCTCTATGTCTTTTCATGACTTGATAATGTTCCATTGTCTAGCTGTACCAAAGTTTATTTATAAATACATTACTTGAAGGATATTTTGATTGCTCCCAAATATAGACTCAGAGGCTTAGAGAATAAACTTATGGTTTCTTCTCTAAGATGAATGGAGAAGGATGAAAGGAAGGGATAGTTAAGGAGTTTGGGATGAACTTTCCTGGAGGCTCAGTTGGTAAGGAATCTGGCTGCAAAGCAGGAGATCGGGTTCAATCCCTGAGTGAAGATGACCCCTTTTAGATAGGAATGGCTACCCTCTTCAGTATTCTTGCTTGGAGAATTCCATGAACAAAGGAACCTGAAGGGCTACCATTTAAGGGGTCACAAAGAGTCAGACACGACAGAGACTAATACTTTTGGGATGGACAATTATGTACTGCTATATTTTAAATGGATAACCAATGACAACCTACTGTACAGTACCAGAAACTCTGCTCAATCTTATATAGAAGCCTGGGTGGGAGGAAGTTGGGGGGAGAATGGATAGATATATATGTATGGATGAGTCCCTTTGCTGTCCACCTGAAACAATCACAAAATTGTTACTCAGTTACACTCCAATATAAAATACAAGTTTGTTTGTTTGTTTTTTAAGAAAAGAATAGAGCTGCTATAAGCATCCGTGTGTAGGTTTCTGTGTAGGTATATGTTTTCAAATTTGGGGGGTAAATACTAAGGAGGACTATTACTGTATCATACTGTGAATGTATGTTTAGTTTTGTGAGAAATTGCCAAACTGTCTTCTAAATTAGCTATACCATTTTAAGTTTCTATCAGAAATGTATGAGTCCCTGTTGACCTATTGTCAAGGTTTTGGATTTTGACCACTCAAACAAGTGGGTCTTATTGTCTTAATTGGCATTTCCCTAACAACATATGATGTGGAGCATGCTTAGCATGATTGTTTCCTACCTATATATTTTATTTAGTAGCATTACTGTTCAGGTTTTATGGCTCATTTTTAAATTAAGCTATTTATTTCCTTATTGTTGAGTTTTTATTGTTTTTCATACATATTGGGTAGAAGTCCTTTATTAAGAATGTCTTTTGAAAATAGTTTCTTCCTGTCTTTGGCTTATCTTTTTTCTTGATATGGTCTTTTGCAGATTATGAGTTTTTCATTTTAATAAGGTCTTGCTTATCAATTATATCTATTATGAATTATGTAGTTGCTATTTTATTTAAAAATGGTGTCAACATACTCTAGGTCATTTAGGATTTATCCTATATTATCTTATAGCAGTTTTATAGTTTTGCATTTACACTTAGATATATGATCAATTTTGAATCAATCTGTATGAAGCTTGCATGTTCTGGGTCTAGATTTTTTTTTTTTTTTTAACATATGGATGTCATTGTTTCAGGATAGTTTGTTAAAGAGACAATGAACTCTTTTTTCCTTTGCTAACAATCTGTCTGTCCTAAGAGAGAAGTTACAGTAATAAATGCTTACATTAAGAGAAAAAAAAAAAAAATCTCAGAT
>NW_011480160.1:22472-22566 GCF_000754665.1 Bison bison bison
AGAGTGGCGAGGGGGAGAGCGTCATTGCTCCCGAGCCATGCTAGGGGAATCTGGCCTCGAGACGCGTTGAAGAAGGTCTCTCGAGGTCTTTCTC
>NW_011480160.1:23735-26652 GCF_000754665.1 Bison bison bison
CTTTTGAACTGTGGTGTTGGAGAAGACTCTTGCGAGTCCCTTGGACAGCAAGGAGTTAACCAGTCAATCCTAAAGGAAATCAGTCCTGAATATTCATTGGAAGGACTGATGCTGAAGCTGAAGCTCCAATACTTTGGCCACATGCATTGCAGGCAGATTCTTTACCACTTGAGTTACCAGGGAAGCCCCAGTATACAAAACCAATACACAAATGTCAGTTGCATTTTATATCCTAATAGCATATATTTCAGAAAGAGAAATTTTAAAATATGATCCCATTTACAATAGCAACAACAGAATTTATATGTTAAAAATGGATTTAATTTATACTTAAGAATAGACTTAATCAAGTACATGAATGATCTCTATATTGAATAGTATAAAATATTGATAAAAGAAATTGAAGAAAATACAAATAAGTAGAAATATACTGTATGACCATTAATTGGAAGAAACAATATTATTAAAATACCCATACTCCTCAAAGCAATCTACAGATTCACTGAAATCCCTATCAAAATGCCTATGTCAAAAAGAAAATACACAAAACTGAAATTGTCTGAAACCACAAAAGGCACTAAAATGCCAAAGTAATCCTGAGAAAAAAGAACAAAACTGAGGCATCACCCTTGTTGACCTCAAACTATATTATATAGTTATCAATCAAAACAGCATGGTATTTTACACAAAATCACACACATAGATCAATGGAGCAGAAGTAAACGCACAGAAATAAATTTGTGTATTTATTATCAATTATTTTTTACAAAGAAACTAACACTATACAATGAGGATATTGTAGTTTATTTAATAAACTTTTGGAAAACTGGAGAGTCACACAATAAACTGGGCCACTATTTCATACCACTTACAAAGTCAACTCACAATGAAGAAAAGTCTTTAATGCTAAACCTAAGCTATAAAACTAGAATAAAACATGGTAAGTAAGCTCTTTGACATCAATCTTGACACTGATTTTTTTTTTTTTTTTTTTTTTTTTTTTTTTGGCATTGACACCAAAGGCCAGGGAGCAAAAGCAAAAATAACCATGTGGGACAACATCAAAGTGAAAAAAAAAAAATTCTGTACAGCAAAGGAAAGCATTATCAAAATTAAAAATAAAACAACCTACAGAATGGGGAAAAAAAGTATGTCCAAATGGAGCTGATATCTAAAATATACAAGGAACACAAATCTATTTTTAAAATAGGCAGAGGATCTGAATCACCCTTTTCTCCAAAGAAGATATACGAATGGCCACTAAGTATACAAAAGGGTGCCCAATGTCACTTATCACTACAGAAATGCAAATTAAAAGCAAAATGAGATATCATCTTGTACCTTTTAAGGTGATTATAGTGAAAAAGACAACATATAAGTCTTGGTAAGGTTTTGGTGATAAGTTAACTCTTGTGCACTGCTAATGAGAATGTAAATAGGGAAGCTATTACTTAATATGAAAGTTCTAGGAAAAAAATTAAATAGAACCACATTTGCATCCTGTAATCCCTCTTGCATATATATCCAAATGAAATGCAATCAATATCTCAAAGTGCTATCTGCACTATAGTGTTTTTTGCAGCGTTAATCACAATAGCCAACATATGGAAATAAACCATATGTTTTTTTGAATGTCCATCAATAGATAAAAGACTAAATGATGGATATGATATCAATTGAATATAGTAATATTCTATATCTGGATTAAGTTCAATAACATTGTTCAATATATATTGAAGACTGATATTTGAATATTATTTGGTTATGACAAATAAAAGGACTCCTGCCACTTGCTACAACTTGGGTGGATTTTAGGTCATTGTATCAGGTGAAATAAGTATACAGAGAAGTACATCTACTGCATAGTATCACTTATATGTGAAATCTAAAATAAAACTTATGAAAAGGGTGAGTATAAAAATGGTTTCTATGGAGTGGGTGGTAGGGGAAATACGAAGATGTTGGCCAAAGTATAGAAAATTTCAGCTATAAATTAAAACAGGTTGAGGATTTAAAGTATAACATGGCAATTATAGTTGACTATATTAAGAAACAAGAAATTAAAATATTCACAAATAAGAAAAGCATATGTGTGATTATGAATAAGCTAATTAAATATGTGCTGAGTCACTTCAGTTGTGTACAATTCTTTGTGACCCTATGGAATGTGTAGCCTGTCAGGTTCTGTTTATGATATTCTCCAGGTAAAAATATTGGAGTGGGTTGCCATTTCTTCCTCCCCAGGTTAATTAAATAGACAGGAGGATACATTTACAATGTGTATTTACATAAGAACATCATGATGTACACTTAAATATCATGATTTATTTATCAATTATACCCTAGCCTCCTAAGAAACCTGTATGCAGATCAAGAAGTAACAGTTTGAACCATACATGGAACAATTGGTTCAAAATTGGGATAGAGGTTCATCAAGGCTGTTCATTGTCACCCTGCTTATTTAACTTATACACAGAGCACATCAAGTGAAATGTCAGAATCGATGAAGCTCAAGCTGGAATCGAGATTGCCAAGAGGAATATCATCAACCTCAGATATGCAGATGACACCACCCTAAAGGCAGGAAGCAAAGAGAAACTAATGAGCCTCTTGATGAAGATGAAAGAGGAGAGTGGAAAACCTGGCTTAACACTCAGCATGCAAAAAACTAAGATCATGGCATGTAGTCCCATCACATTATGGCAAATAGATGGGAAAAAATGGCAGCAGTGACAAACTTTATTTTCTTGGGCTCCAAAATTACTGCAGAGGGTAACTGCAGGCATGAAATGAAAGGACACTTGCTCCTTAGAAGAAAAGCTATGACAAACCCTAGACAGTATATTAGAAAGCAGAGACATCACCTTGCCTTCATGGTCCATATAGTCAAAGCTATGTGTTTTCCAGAAGCCACATG
>NW_011480160.1:29253-31398 GCF_000754665.1 Bison bison bison
AGCACAAAATTTATAGTCTTTTTAATGAAGAATAGTTGATTGACAATATTACATAAATTTGACAATATTACATAAATTTCACGTTTGTAGCATAGTGAGTCAATATTTTTATAGATTATATATCAAGGTTGTTACAAAAAAAATGGCTATGTATTCTTGTGCTATACAATATATCCTTGTTATTCATCTATTGTACACATATACATATTCTGATCTTCCTCTCCTTCCCTAGTCTCTTCACTCCACTGGTATCCATGAGTTTGTTTTCTGTATTTGTGAATCTGTTTCTGTTTTGTTGTTTATTTTTACAATCGTATAATTGATAACATAAAATATTTACCTTTGACTAATTTCACTAAACATAATGTTCTCTAGGTATATCCACATTATTGTAAATGGCAGAATTTTATTCATTTTGTGGCTAGTATTCCAATTTATGTGTATGTTTAAACCATTCATCTTCTGGCCATTCATCTGTTGAACACTTGGGTTGCTTGCATATTCTGGCTATTGTAAATGATGCTGCTATGAACATTGGGATGCATTGTTCACTTTTTAATGACTATTTTTGGGTTTTTTGATTTTATGTATCAAAATTCTAGGAATAATTACTGGATCAGATGGTTGTCCTAATTTTTTCAGGAAATGCCATACTGTTCTCCATAGTGACTGCACCAAATTACATTCTCACCAAAAGGGCACAAGGATTCCATTTTCTTTACATCCTTGCCATTGTAATTTTGATTTTTTTCTCTAATAATTAATGATGTTGACCATCTTTTCATCTTCCTGTTACCCTTCTGTATGTCTTTGAAAAAATGGATGCCTAGGTCTTCTGGCATTTTATTTTTTATATTGAGTTGTATAAGCTGTTCATATACATTTTAGATTTTAATGCTTTATCAGTATTAAATATATTTGTATTTGATATGGTATTAAATGCCATATTAATACATTTGTAAGTACTCTCTCCTGTCCAGTATCTTGTCTCTGCATTTTGTCAGTGGTTTCCTTTGCTGTGTGCTCTGCTTAGTCACTCAGCCATGTCCAATTCTTTGTTACCTCATGGACTGTAGCTCTCCAAGCTCCTCTTTTCATGGAATTTTCCAGGCTAGAATACTGGATTGGGTAGCCATTCCCTTGTCCAGGGGATCTTCCCAAACCAGGGATCAAACCCAGGTCTCCTGCATTGCAGTGAATTCTTTACCATCTGAGCCACCAGGGAAACACTTCCTTGCTGTTCAAAAGCTATTAGTTTTAATTAGGTCCTATTTGTTTTTACTTTTATTTCCTTTGCCTCAGTAGACCAGATCCAAATAATATTGCTATGATTATGTCAAAGAGTACTTTGCCTATGGTCTCTTCTAGAAGTTTAAATTTTAAAGGTTCTATATTTAGCTATTTAATCCATTTTGAGTTTATTTTAGTGTAAGATGTGGGGAAATGTTTTAATCTCATTCTATATATGATTGTCCAGTTTTCTCACTAGAAGATAGAAGAATCTGTATTTTCTGCATTGTGTATGCTCGCTTCCTTTGTTGGATATTGACTATAGGTGCACGGGGTGTGAGAGGGGGAAGCATTGATAGAAGAGTCTGTCTTTTTCCATCATATATCCTTGCTGCTCTCATTGGAGATTGACTATAGGTGATGGGATTATATATGAGGTCTCTATTCCTTTTCATAGACCTATGTGTCTGTCTCTTGGGGCCAATGCTATACTATTTTGGTTACTATAGCTCTGTAGCATGGTCTGAAGTCAAGGGAATGTGATACCTCCAGCTTTCTTTCTTTTTTTTTTTCTTCTTCATGATTGTTTTGGTAATTCTGGGTCTTTTGTTGTTCCATATTAATGTTAGTATTATTTGTTCTGTAAAAAAAATGTCATGGCTATTTTGATAGGAATTATACTAAATCAGTATATTGCTTTGGGGTAGAATGATCACTCACCTAGAGCCAGACATCCTGGAATGTGAAGTCAAGTGGGCCTTAGAAAGCATCACTATGAACAAAGCTAGTGGAGGTGATGGAAATCCAGTTGAGCTCTTTCAAATCCTGAAAGATGAGCTGTGAAAGTGCTGCACTCAATATGCCAGCAAATTTGGAAAACTCAGCAGTGGCCACAGGACTGGAAAAGGTCAGTTT
>NW_011480161.1:0-560 GCF_000754665.1 Bison bison bison
CCCCTCTTTTTTTTTTTGGAAATAAGGTCCTTACAGAGGACAGTCTTTTAAGATCCTTTTTGCAGCAGAGTCCTCTGGGGTGTGGTCCCTAATCCAGGGATCCTCCAGGCAGCTGAGTGGTAAAGAAGCCGCCTGCCCATGCAGGAGATGGGGATTCAAGCCCCGGGTCGGGAAGATCCCCTGGAGGAGGACATGGCAACCCACTCCAGTATTCTTGCCTGGAGAATTCCATGGAAAGAGGAGCCGGGGGGCTACAGTCCACGGGGTCGCAGAATAGTCAGACATAACCGAGCAGCTGAGAATGCATGTGTGCACCACAAGGGTCAGAGACCATGAAAACCAGTACACGGAGTGTCATTCACCCCAGATTTCCTTAGCTACGTCCGGACACGGCAGACATAATGATAATGTCCACGCAGTTCCCAAACGGAGCATCTCCTGGGCCTCCAGCAAACCTCACACATTCCAAAGGATGAGACGCATTCGGGACACACAGTCTGACCCTCATGGAATTAGGCTGCAAGCCAGCAACTAAAACAGGGCCAACGATCCTTCAAGGG
>NW_011480161.1:660-979 GCF_000754665.1 Bison bison bison
TCAGCCCCTGGTCTCCTGTCGTCACCCAGGAAACCCAGCCCTTCTCCACCCAGGGGCCCTGCCTCTGGGTTGCTGGAGATGGGGCCTCAGATTCGAAGTGTGCAGAGCACAAGTGTTCAGTGGCTTGTAGCCCACAGCGCAGCTGAATGGTCAGAGCACAGAGAAAGTTCTCGTGTTCATTCACTCGGCGGGAAAGCAGCAGAATGACCTGATGCCTAGTCCGTCACACATCTTGCCGACCTGGGAACGCCAAAATACTTCTGACTTAGACGTGGGACCGTTAGGGGCTGAAATGGGCACCTCGGAAGTTCAGCTGGGG
>NW_011480161.1:1079-2087 GCF_000754665.1 Bison bison bison
GGGGTGGGCAGGAACCGCCCCCCTACCCCTTCATCCAACAGACCTCTTGCCTTGCCAAGAGCGTGAGCCTGTTTCTCCTCCCTGGATGGCAAACCTCCAGGCTCATCCTACAGGGGCTTAGAGCATGAGAGAACATGTTTTCTTCTCTCATACGAGTCTCTGTGTGGACGTTGTTTTTTTTTTCCTTCTTTATCCTACCCCAAAATTAAAAAAAAAAAGAAATGACATATTTGTTTATTTGTGGCTGTGCTGGGTGTTCATTTGCTGTGCGTGGGCTTTCTCTAGTTGCAGCGGGAAGGGGCTTCTCTCTGGTTATGGTGCAGGCTTCTCATCACGGGGGCTTTTCTTGTTGCAAAGCCCAGGCTCTAGAACACGGGATCAGTAGCTTCGGTGCACGGGCTTAGCCGCCCCAGACAGGGGATTGAACCCGTGTCCCCTGCACTGGCAGGCAGAGTCTTCACCACAAGCCCACCAGGGAAGTCCAGTCCCCTCGACTTTTATTGAGACCTAAGTGATCAGAACACTGTGTTGAGTGCGAAGTCTGCGGCATGGCAGTGTGGTTACCACTACGTGGAGCAGGGTTTAAGAACGAAAAACAAAGATGCTTTGGTTAGTATCGATCAGCATATATTTCTTTTACGAAGTTTAGAAATGCACCCTAACTGTCTCAGTCGTGTCCGACTCTTTGTGACCCCGTGGACTGTAGCCCTGCCAGGCTCCTCTGTCCATGGGGATTTCTCCAGGCAGATATACTGTCGTGGGTTGCTGTTTCCTCCTGCAGGGGATCTTTCCAACCCAGGGATCAAATTCAGGTCTCCTGCATTGCAGGCAGATGCTTTCCCGTCTGAACCACTTATTTTTTTCCCCCTAATCTAAGCGAGCAGATTCTGAATGCTGTGGTCAGAGCCCAAGTGGAGACATCTTTTGTTATGTCTTCGGAGATTCAGCAGATGTATCAGGACAGACAGAGTCAATTTTTTTTTTTTGATTCCCCACCACAGTGGGAAA
>NW_011480161.1:3950-7232 GCF_000754665.1 Bison bison bison
TTTTGGCCACCTCGTGCGAAGAGCTGACTCACTGGAAAAGACTCTGGTGCTGGGAGGGGATCGGGGGGCAGGAGGAGAAGGGGACGACAGAGGATGAGATGGCTGGATGGCATCACCCACTCGATGGACGTGAGTTTGAGTGAAGTCCGGGAGTTGGTGATGGACAGGGAGGCCTGGCGTGCTGGGGTCCACGGGGTCGCAAAGAGTCAGACATGACTGGGCGACTGAACAGCAACAAAACTATTGTGTATGAGGCTGCACAATATATTTATGCTGCTCTGATCAGTTTTCACCCGAGGACCACTCACTCGGAGGAAAGCTTTTAGCACGTCGGCCCTGTGCTGCTACAGGAAGTAAAAACCATCTCGACGTGTCGATGCTAACACCTGTTTTTTGTCGTCTTGAGTTGGACGAGGTGATAAAAAAATGTGCCAAGGTAGATTTGGACGACGTTAAATTTAGACTCTGCAAAAATGATCAAAATGAAAGACAAGTTCGCAGAGAGCAAGCAGTAAAGTGAACTTTAAGAAAAAGATTTAAAGGAAAAAGGACAGGAATATTGCGACATTTTTCCAATCGTTTTTTGAAAGTTTTTTTTTTTATATGGACCATTTTTAAAAGCTTTATTGAATTTGTTCCAGTCTTGCTTTTGTTTTAATGTTTTGGGTTTTTTTGGCCGAAAGTCACGTGGGATCCGAGCTCCCAGGCCGGGGGATGGAACCTGTATCACCTCGGAAGGCGAGGTCTGAACCGCTGGACACCAGGGACATTCCTCCGCAGTCTTTATACATACAGCTTCTCCACGGGCTGTCTCGATGAATCATGGAGCGTATTTCACCAGAAAGAGTTAGCCCGCCCTGAAAACCCTCACAAAGGTCAACCAGCAGTTGTACCTTTAAATGGCGTGTGGTTCACGGCGTGTCGGGAAAGCACATGCCTCCTTTGAAACTTAACGTGTTAGCTGTCAACCTTGAAAGTCTTTTCTCATGCACAGAGAAAGTTATCATTGCTCGTGTCCCCTGCGGGCTGCTACAAAGGACCATGAACTGGGTCAGGGAGGAGGGAAGGGAGCTTAAAACCACAGGCATCCGTCAAACTCATCTTCGCAGAGGCAGAGGGACGGGGAGGGCTGGGGAGGGGGCCTGGGATGTGTCCGCAGGAGCATAAAGAAATCCACTCTGTTCTCAGCGTGCTCCTGGGGGTCTCTTTCCATCCACCGCACACCTGGAAAGCGCTTTGTTTTCCCAAGTCCGGAAGCGAAAGACGGACAGAAAACTCAGAGACACGGGAAACCCTGCAGGTCCCGGCCAGTCACGCTGCCGATGGCTCGCAGGCCTGACACTTCGTGCTTTTTGGGAGTCGTCTCCCGACACAGACAGAGCTGGGCCCAGGCCCTGACACTCCGGGGATGGTCTCACACCCTGGCACGCTGTTCTGTGGTCACCGGAGAAGGTCAAGGTTAGAAAAGTCCCTGCCTTGGATTTTCTTGGACTTTCCCCACACACGGGACGTGGATTTCATCTCTGGTCGTGGCAGGAGCAGAAGGGGACGACAGAGGATGAGATGGTTGGATGGCATCACCGACTCCATTCAGTAAACTCCGGCAGTTGGTCATGGACAGGGAAGCCTGGCGTGCTGCAGACCATGGGGTCACAAAGAGTCAGACACGACCAAGCACCTAACAGTCTTGCCTCTGCACCACTTAGAAGGACCCTGAGGTGACTGCAGGCGACCTGGGCTACCCATGGTCATCTCCCAGCCCAGGGCAGCCCCAACGACATGGGTTAGGTAGCCACGTGGAGTCTCCATGCTCTGCATAGGACACCAAAAGCTCACACCAGAATCAGTGTAGAAATTTCCTTTTTTCCCCTCTACCCAATCTAAGAAGCTTTTTTATATTTTAGCTTGATGATTTTTTTTATCTTATGTGATTTGATTTTGCTTCAGATTCTTTTACATTATACATTATTACAAGACACTGAATGTAATTCCTTGGGCAGGAACTCAGTGTTTATCTGTTTTATATGTGGTGGCTGCTGCTGCTGCTAAGTCGCTTCGGTCGTGTCCGACTCTGTGCAACCCCACAGACGGCAGCCCACCAGGCTCCCCTGTTCCTGGGATTCTCCAGGCAAGAACACTGGAGTGGGTTGCCATTTCCTCCTCCAATGCATGAAAGTGAAAAGTGAAAGTGAAGTCGCTCAGTCGTGTCCGACTCTTAGCGACCCCATGGACTGCAGCCTACCAGGCTCCTCCATCCATGGGATTTTCCAGGCAAGACTACTGGAGTGAGTTGCCACTGGGTCTGTCTGCTAATCCCAAACTCCTGATTTATTCCCCCTCTTGGCTTTCCTGGTGGCTCAGTGGTAAAGAATATGCCTGCCAGTGCAGGAGACATGCATTTGATCCGTGGGTCAGGAAGATCCCCTGGAGGAGGCCATGGCACCCCACTCCAGGATCCTTGCCTGGAAATCCCATGGAGAGAGGAGCCTGGAGGGCTACCATCCACGGGGTCACAAAGAGTCAGACACGAGCGAGCGACTAACACTTTTGCTTTCTTTCACTTCAGCTACTAAACAACAACACCAAATGCATATTTTACCTTATTGAAAATATTTTTCGTGTTACTTTATCTCACTTTATTTTGTTTTTAAGTGCGATGTTTAAGAACAGATTTCTAAGTGCGTAATACAAAACCGTTCTCAGTGGGCACAATGGCTCAGGCAGGTCGGACCGCCTGTGAGTGTGATCACACAGGATCCGTGTTTTTGTGAGTTTCTCTCACTGGGCATCACGTCCTGAGGGTTCCTCTCTGTTGCTGCCTGTGTCACAGTGTCCTTCCTTTTTCACGGTTGTATAATATTCCACGGTACAGATGGCCCTCACTCTGTGTAAATCTATTCCTCAAACAATTAAAAACAGAGCTACCGTATGATCTAGCCATCCCAGGTCTGGATCTATGTTGTTGTCATCGTTCAGTCGCTACGTTGCGTCCGACTCTTTGTGACCCCATGAACTGCAGCACGCCAGGCCTCCCTGTCCATCACCAACTGCCAGAATCCATCCAAACCCATGTCCATCGAGTCGGTGATGCCATCCAACCATCTCATCCTCTGTCCTCCTCTTCTCCTCCTGCCCCCAATCCCTCCCAGAATCAGGGTCTTTTCAAATGAGTCAGTTCTTCGCATCAAGTAGCCAAAGGATTGGAGTTTCAGCTTCAGCATCAGTCCTTCCAATGAACACCCAGGACTGATCTCCTTCAGAATGGACTGGTTGGATCTCCTT
>NW_011480161.1:8975-21628 GCF_000754665.1 Bison bison bison
CCAGGGGACTGGATACAGGTCAGTGCAGGGGACATGAGGGGCTTGGACGCCAGGTCACTTCAGGGGACACGAGGGGCCTGGACGCCAGGTCAGGGCAGGGGACACGAGGGGCCTGGACAGGAGCTCAGTGCAGGGCACACAGGGGCCTGGATGCCAGGTCAGGGCAGGGGACATGAGGGGCCTGGACATCAGGTCACCTCAGGGGACACAAGGGGCCTGGACGCCAGGTCACCTCAGGGGACACGAAGGGCCTGGACATCAGGTCACCTCAGGGGATACGAGGGGCCTGGATGCCAGGTCACCTCAGGGGACACTAAGGGCCTGGACAGCAGGTCCCATTCAGTAGGAGACACGAGGTGATGGCTGAGTAGCTTGTCCAGAGCCCCAGCCCCGGGGCCGGTCCCCATCCCCAGCGTCCCTCCATCTGTTGCTCCCCGTGCGTTCCTCTGCCCTCTGCCTGTGAGATCACAGAGAGCATCCAGCATCCCTCGACCTCTCACCGGCTCCCTCCCTGCCTTCCGTCATTACCAGGAACACCCTCGTGTCCGGCTCTGAACTCAGCACAGAGCTGACCATGTCCCACACCAGGCCCTTCACCCCTCTGCACCTCAGGGTCCCCAGAGAGCCCCATGGACAGAGGTGCGTGGCTGGCTGCAGTCCACAGGGAGGCAAGGAGTCGGACACGACTGAAGTGACTTAGCACGCACACCCATAGGACGATGCCCCCTAAACACCAGACAATGTGGCCCGAGGGCTCCAGGAACCGGGGCCCGACCCTTCATGCTCTTCCCTCTGGGACGCAGGGTCAGGAAGGAGTCGTCTGTGACCTTCGCAAAGAAGGGAATGAGAACCGTAGCCACCGGCCAGCTCTCCTGGTCCACGGAGGCATCTGGGAACGTGCTTCGTGTGAACAGTGAGGACGCCCAGGCCATCTCTTCCTTCTGTTCAAGTCCTGGCGGGCATTCAAGGAGCCTCGGGGACCGCAGACCCAGACACGTGGGTGGGCGGTCAGCTCGAGACACCTGGCACTGACCGAAGGGGTGCGGACAATGGAATCAAGGGAGGGACAGTCTCCAAATGAGGGGTGAACAGGGAGCCAGGGAGTTCGCGGGGCAGCAGGTCAGTGAGATACAGCAAAGCACCCCAGACCCAGCCTTACGTTTCCCCTGGTGTTCACAAGGCTTTTTTTCAAAACGAAGCCAGCATTTGCATCATATGCAGTTAACCCTTCAAAGTAAGCAATACATGTGTGTGTGTAAGTCGCTCAGTCGTGTCTGATTCTTGAGACCCCGTGGACTGCAGCTCCGCCAGGCTCCTCGGTCCATGGGATTCTCCAGGCAAGGATACTGGAGTGGGTTGCCATTTCCTCCTCCAGGGGATCTTCCAGACCCAGGGATCGCAACCCGGTCTCCTGCATTGGCAGGTGGATTCTCAACCATTTGAGCCACCAGGGAAGTCCCAAAACAATACAGGAGCATTTAGGATATACACTACTACTACTACTAAGTCGCTTCAGTCGTGTCCGACTCTGTGCGACCCCATGGACGGCAGCCTACCAGGCTTCTCTGTCCATGGGATTCTGCAGGCAAGAACACTGGAGTGGGTTGCCATTTCCTTCTCCAATGCATGAGAGTGCAAAGCGAAAGTGAAGTGACTCAGTCGTGTCCGACTCTTAGCGACCCCGTGGACTGCAGCCTACCAGGCTCCTCCATCCATGGGATTTTCCAGGCAAGAGTACTGGAGTGGGGTGCCATTGCCTTCTCCGACGCTGTAGCCTGGAAGCCCCCAGAAGCTGGAAGAGGCGGGAAGGACCCTCCCCTGGAGCCTCTGGACGGAGCTCAGCCCTGGGACCCCTTGAGCTCAGAAGTCTGGTCCCTAGGACTCGGGGAGGATGGATGTCTGTGGTTTTAACCCCCCAGTGTTGGGTTCTGGCAGCCCCAGGAGACTGACCAATACTGGCAAGTTTCCACTCTCTCTGTGGGCATTGGGAAGCCACGGTCACCAGTTGGCACTTTCTACTATAAACCAGAGCCCAGCCTTCCACACCTCTTTATTGGTTCGTCTCTGCTTCCTTTCTGGCCCCACAGAGAAGCCCAGGCGTGTGGGCAGCCCCTCCTCCCACCCATTGTGAAACCGTCACTCACTTGCTCAGTCGTGTCTGACTCTTTGCGACCCCATGGGCTGCAGCATGCCAGGCCTCCCTGTCCATCACCATCTCCCAGAGGTTGTTCAAACTCATGTCCATCGAGGCGGTGATATCATCCAACCATCTCATCCTCTGTCGTCCCCTTCTCCTCCTGTCCCCAATCTTTCCCAGCATCGTGGTCTTTTCCAATGAGTCAGTTCTTCAAATCAGGCATCCAAAGTATTGGAGTTTCAGCTTCACCATCAGTCCTTCCAGTGAATATTTAGGGCTGATCTCCTTTAGGATGGACTGGTTGGATCTCCTTGCAGTCCAAGGGACTCTCAAGAGTCTTCTCCAACACCACAGTTCAAAAGCATCCATTCTTCGGCGCTCAACCTTCCTTACGGTCCAACCAACTCTCACATCCGTACATGAAAAACCATAGCTTTGAGTAGACGGACCTTTGTCAGCAAAGTGATGTCTCTGCTTTTTAATAGACTGTCTAGGTTTATCGTAGCTTTGTTTCCCAGGAGAATTAGCCGTTTTCTGACCTCATATTGCAGCCCTCTGGCCCTGCAGCTCCCTCTGAGGTTGGTGGCAAACAAGACTTCCTATGGAAGTCCACTGACATCTCCTCTTCCTCATTAAACAGCTTCCAAGCTCTGCCCGTTTCGCATTTACTCATTTCCAGACCTGACTCTTACCGACTGGGGGGCGGGTGGTCAGTGTCTGACCGTGTATCTCCAAACATCTGTATTCATTTCGCTCGTAACCCAGATACAGGCTGATGGTCAGACCATCAGCTAACTCTCAGCAAAGCGCCGTGTCTTTCCCAGGCTCCAGATGAAAACCAGAATTAAGTTGGCAAGCCCTGAAATGTCCTTCTGGGCTCCCCTCCCCCCGGGTCATCTGGGACCCTCTCCGGGGGACGGGCTCTTTGGAGACCCTTCCTCCGGGCCAGGTCAGATTCACCAGGTTTTCCCCATAGGTTGTGGTGTGTGGTCTGCCCAGCCTGGGAGACCCTCGTCTCTGACCTTCTCCAGCTGAGCTTGCGGGGGTCGGGGGGGGATCCAGGCAGGAGACGTGTCTGTGGAGTTTTATGTCTAATACAGACTAGTGCCCAAGAGGGCTCACTGTGGCACCTTCGCTTAAAATATCTTTTTCTGGGGGAACGCCAAGCACCTCCTGAGAAATCGCCAAGACGCGCAACTGGGTCTGTGTTCAGTGGCATGCGAGCAAGCTTTTCCATGTTGCCAGGGCTTCCCTGGTGGCTCAGGTGGTAAAGAATCTGCCTGCAAGGCAGAAGACACAGGTTCGATCCGTGGGTCAGGAAGATCCCCTGGAGGAGGGCATGGCAAGCCACTCCAGTATTCCTGCTGGGGGAAATCCCGTAGACAGAGGTGCCCATAGGGTCGCAAAGAGTAGGACGCAAATGAAGCGACATAGCACGCATACACTGGGGAATCAAGGGTGGGCAGAACTCTCTATATATCGCTGCCTCTATCTCTTCGTCTCTGTGACTTTCTCTGTCTACTGATCTGCTAAGCAAATCTCTCCCACTTCTTCACACAGCTGGCGTTCTGGTTCACCCACGAAGCAAGCCCTTGTGACTCTCACAATAGGTGCAACCTGCAAAGTCCTATTTCCCGGCAGGTCCGCCTCCCAACCCCCCTAGCCCAGGCCAGCTCTCTCTTTTTTTTTTTTTCTTTACACAGTGGCGCTTCACGTTAATTAATGCTTAATTAATGCATCAACTTTGAGTGGCTTCCTGCCTTAGAGACAGAGGCTAAATTTGCAGGTGTGATTCAGACCCGACGGCTGAGGAGTGCAGCTTGCCAATGGAAAAAAAAAAATTAAAGAACAAAACATTGTCATGCAAAAGAATAGCAGAGGTTTTTTTTTTTTTTTTTCTTCCCCCTTTGGGTAGAAAGTGGACTCTGGCTCGTTTGGCCAAGTCTGGAGAGCAGAGAGAAACACACGGGAGTCTGAGAACCCTAGGCTGGGTCGTGGAGAAGACAGATGGAAATCACACACGTGTGGGCATGCAAATGATCTGTGATTCTCTGCGCCCCGATTGTGCAACTGTGGGACATGTAAACGGGGGACAGAGATAAGAGCCCTGCGCGTGCCTGTGTGCTCAGCCGTCCTGCGATCCGAGAGCTCCACTCAGAGCACAGAGGGACGGCCGCCCGGTGCAGTCTCCATCCGCCACCCCGTCTCCACCGCTCCGCCTGCAGAGCAGAGTCCCTGAGGGGACGCCACACCAGAGGTACCGTCCCGGGGTGACAGAGACAGGGGAGGGACCCTGGAGAACGTGGACTCTGGAGGTCATCAGGTCCCACTTAGAGTGTGGTTCTGGCCTCAGAGCGGCCGGAGGGCCGTGGAAGATGCAAGCGCCCACGCCCGGCGTGGAGTAGAGTTCCCGTTTCCTCGCCGGCGGGCGGTGGATGTCGGTGTTTTCAGAGCTCAGTCATTCTGATACCCATCAGGTGGCAGCTTGTCCTCAGTGGGGTGTTACTTTACAATTCCCTGACGGGCTTACGACCTGTAGCTTCTTTTCCTGCGCCTCTTTGCCGTCTGAACAACTTCTTCGATGAAGCTCTTGGGTCTTTGGCCCCCTCTTTTTCAATTGGGCTGTTTATTTTCCTACTGATATTTTAAGAGCTCTTTACATATTGTGGATTCTGGTCTCCCCCCTCCCCCAGATACGTCTTTTGCAACTATTTTCCCCCAGTCTATGGCTTGTCTTATTTTATGGACAGAGTTGTTGGCAGGGCACATATTTTTAATTTTGACAAAGTCCAGCTTATCTGTGATTTCTTTCATGGATTGTGCTTCTGGGGCTGTGTCTAAGATGTTAGAGAAATCCCAGTGACGGTTTCGGCCGAGCCAAGAAAAAAGGTATCACCACACACAGGGTAATCTGGGTTTTTCTTCGGCATTATTGTGTAGAAGTCTTACTGTTTTCTGTTCACATCTGGACTGTGATCCGTTTTGAGTTCATTACTACGAAGGGAGTGAGGTCTGTGTCTAGATTCTTTTTCTTTCCTGCATATGGATGAGTTGCTCCAATATCGTTTTTTAAAGGGACTGTCTTCGCTCCTTTTTGTCAAAGATCTTTGCTCGTTTTTGCCTTTTTTTTTTTCTTTGCTCCATTATAATGCTTTTTGGTCAAAGATCAGTTAAGCTCATGGAGAGTGTCTGCCTCTGTAGGCCCTGTTCTGTTGCACTGATCCATTTCTCTATCGTATCACCAATGCTGCACTGTCTTAAAAAAACATTTTTACCAAAAATATTCCTAAAAGATCATGATTCTTTTTTTTTCCACTTCACTATGGTTGGTGTAAAATAGTGTTTAAGTTACAGGTGTACAATCTAGTGATTCACAGTTTTTAAAGACAATACTCCCTTGACAGCTATCGTAAAATATTGGCTGTATTAACTGTGTTGTACAATATGTGTTTGTAGCTTTTTTTTTTGTATCTTCCCCAACACTTGTAAAATTATTTCTTCAGTTCAGTCGCTCAGTCGTGTCCGACTCTTTGCGACCCCGTGGACTGCAGCACGCCAGGCCTGCCTGTCCATCACCAGCTCCCAGACTTTGCTCAAACTCATGTCCATCGAGTCCATAATGCCATCCAACCACCTCATCCTCTGTTGCCCCCTTCTCCTCCGGCCTTCAATCTTTCCCAGCATCAGGGTCTTTCCCAGTGAGTCAGTTCTTCGCATCAGGTGGCCAAAGGATTGGTGTTTTTCAGCTTCAGCGTCAGTCCTTCCAATGAATATTCAGGACCGATTTCTCACTGGAGCCTAGTGGCTTTACAATATGGTGTTAGTTTCTCTGCTGAACGGCAAACTGAATCAGCTATGAAAGTGTTAGCTGCTCGGTCGTGTCTGACTCTCTACGACCCCATGGACTGTAGCCCTCCAGGCTCCTCTGTCCATGGGATTCTCCAGGCAGGAACACTGGGGTGGGTTGCCATCCCCTCCTCAGGGTTTCTCATTAGTTAATCTATTTTATACATAATATCCTTGTAGCTTATTTTATAGATGAGAGCTTGTGCCTCGTATTCCCCTCCCTCTGAATTTCCCTACCTCGCTTCCCTCCCACCCCACCATCTTGATGACTGTAATTACTACTGTAATTACTACAGCTTATTACTGTAATAAGTCTTGAAGTCAGGTGGTGTCAATGAGCCCATTTTCTCCTTCTCCTTAAGTTGTGTGTTGGCTATTCTGGACTTTTTGCCTCTCGCTAAGGGCTTCCCTGGTGGCTCAGATGGTAAAGAATCTGCCTGCAATGCAGGAGACCGAGGTTCAGTCCCTGGGTCTGGAAGATCCCCTGGAGAGGGGAACGGCAACCCACTCCAGTCTTCTTGCCTGGAGAATCCCATGGACAGAGGAGCCCAGTGGGCTGCTGTCCACGGGGTCGCAAAGAGTCGGACACCACTGAAGGGACTTAGCACATGCACATAGAGTCTAAAATCACTTGGTCAGTATCCGCGTCTCATAAAAGGTGTTAGAATTGCGGGGATATCTCCAGTGCCCCCACATAGGCCCCTTCAGGCAAGGCTGACAGCCCCATCTGGGAAGACAGCAGAGTTAAGATGGGAGAGCGAACTTGCGGATGTCTCAGATACCCCTGCTTCCCGAGAGTTTGACATTTTCCTTCCAGCGTGTTCTCTCAGATCCCATCTTGCAATTGCTCAGCGGACACGGAGCCTCTGTCAAGGGCAGGCGTGGTGACTGTCCCTGTGGGTGATGGCACAGTTACAGCATGGCCTGGGCAACACAAAACTAGCAAAATGTCGGACTCCCCCGGAGGCCCAGTGTGTGAGACCATGTGCTTCCATGGCAGGGCGAGCGGGTTCCATCCCTGGTTGGGGAACTGACATCCCACCTTCCTCATGGAGCAGCTGTTTTATTTCTCTTCCAAATAAGAAAAATTGTAAAAGTAGAAGGAACTTAAAAAAAAAAAAAAGGAGGAAAAACTTTAGATACTGGTTAGAAAAGATACTCCTGAGCTAGGTATGAAATATACATGACAGAGTGGCAAGATTTTGTAACCTAAAGATAATGATAAAGATAAAAAGGGGATGAGATGATTGGATGGCATCACCGACTCGATGGACCTGAGTCTGAGCAAACTCCAGGAGTTGGTGATGGACAGGGAGGCCTGGCGTGCTGCAGTCCATGGGGTCGAAGAGAGTCAGACACGACTGAGTGACTGAACTGAACTGAACTGAAAGATAGAAAATATTGAGACTTCCCTGGTGGTTCAGAGGTTAAGACTTTGCCTCCCAGTGCAGGGGGAGTAGGTTCAATTCCTGGGCAGGGAGCTAAATTCCCACATGCCTTTTGGCCAAAAAGCCAAGACATAAAACAGAGGGAGTATTGGAGCAAATTACATAAAGCAAACCACTTTAAAAAAAATGCTCCACTTGACAAAATGATCCATATGAAACACATCTTTAAAGATGCAAAATGCGAGTGCATCTATCAGACGCCACCAACAGAAGTAAAAGTTGCTCATCGTGTACAGAGAACTGCTGGCAGCACACGGGCCAGAAAAAGTGATGTGATTCAGGGTCATCAGCACAGCACACAGAGAGCAAAGCAGAGTTCCGGTGTGGCCAGTTCAAGACCCGAACAGGACTGTGTGGTTTGCAAATACACACGACTGTATGTAAAGGAGATACCTAATGTCACTCTACTGTATAACACAGAGAACTCTACCCAGTACTCGGTAATGGCCTAAGCAAAAAAAAGAATCTGAAAAAGAGGGGAGGTACGTGTCCATGTGTAGCTGATTCACTTTGCTGTGTACCTGAGGGCTAGTCCGACATTGTACATCAACTATATACTCTTATAAAACTGGTTAAAAAGCAGCTGCAAATTTCTGAGGTTGTGATCATATTTGTAATCAAGACAAATACATATATTAATTATAAATATGCGTGTGCAGGACATATAGTCTTTTCTTTCCTTTCTAGCGACTGAAATTCTTCCCTGAATACAAACATAAACCATTCAGAATAGGAAAAATACTAAAACTTGTGAGGACGGAGAGGCATCAGTCGGGAGATTGGGACAGACAAATACAGAGCACTATATAGACAGACAGTCAAGAACCAGACCTGCTGTACAGCACAGGGAACTCTACTCAATATTCTGTAATAACGTATATGCTGAAAGAACCTTAAAAAGAATCTTAATAACCTGTATGGGAAAAGAATCTTAAAATCTTAAAAAAAATCTTTTAAGAATCTTAAAAATCTTACATATATATATATACGTAAAACTGATTCACTTTACAACAGAAATGAGCTCAACATTGTAAATCAACTATGTTTCAGAAAAAAAAATTTTTATAAAAAAAATTTTTTAACAACAACAAAAAATGGGAGATTGGGATTGACAAATATGCACCATTGAAATTATGCATAAAATGGATGAGCAATGAGAACCTACTGTACAGCACAGGGAACTCCACCCAGGCCTCTGTGGCACCTTGCTCATCGGCCAGACCCCAATATAAAATAAAAAGTTTAAAGTTTGAAAAAAAAAAGAAAAGAATCAGTAGCCTAAAAACTAAAGCACACATGTTATTCTGTGAATGCAAAAGCCTTATACTTAACTCGTTGACGATTGTGCAGAGTTTTGATCTGTTTTTTTATATTGTTACATACCCAAGTAAGTTGGAGAGCAAAAAGAATCATACTCTGTGTTGACCTAAACGGGAAGAAAATCCAAAAAAAAGAGGGGATATATGTATACGAATAGCTGATTCACTTTGCCGTACAGCAGAAACTAACCTAACATTCAGAAGCAACCCAGGGGCTGTGCTTAGTCACTCAGTCGTGTCCGACTCTTTACAACCCCATGGACTGTAGCCCGCCAGGCTCCTCTGTCCATGGGCTTCTCCAGGCAAGAAGACTGGAGTGGGTCGCCTTTTTCTTCTCCATGGGATCTTCCCAACCCAGGTCTCCTGCGTTGCAGGCAGATTCTTTACCATCTGAGCCACCAGGGAAGCCCAAGAATACTGCAGTGGGTAGCCTGTCCCTTCTCCAGGGGGTTTTCCCGACCCAGGGATTGAACCCAGGTTTTCGGCATTGCAGGTGGATTCTTTACCAGCTGAGCCACCAGGAAAGTCAAGTACTGCAATAGAAAGCAACTAGATTGCAATAAAAAATAATTTTTAAAAAAAGGCAGTGTAATTTGGTGAAAGAGAGACGCACGGATCAATGGAAACACAATAGCGATCCCAGAAATATATCCGCACGAATATGATCCACTCAATTGTGTGGAAACAGCTGCTACCATCACGCTGATAAGACAGAGTTGAGTGACCCAACGGTGGGTCTGGCTTGGTTTGGCAAAGCCATGTCACGGAGGAAGTGCCAGTTGAGAACTCGAGAAAGACAGTCAACCCCAGAAAATAGAAGCAGAGACTGTCGACCTCTGCGGCCCTCGTGTGAGGTGTGACTTGAACCTTGGGTGACATGGCAAATCTCACCCCTCAGATGGAAACGATGACGCAGGCTGCTGGCGGACTGTGGTTGTTGACAGCGTGACGAATGAGTGCCCCCTTCCCCCATCCCACCCTTGTTTTCTTCTCTGCAACTTCAGGTTGGCGCCGTGTGTGGGAAGGATCTGGGGTGATGGTGGCTCTGTTTTTTTTGGCGGGAAAATGTAGAGAATTGCTATCATTCCATCCTTCAAGAGTCTGGTAGAAATCACCAGTAAGTCCTTCTGCACATGGTGCTTTTTTTTGGGGGGGGGGACGTTAATGATTATTGATTCTATTCTTTAATAAACACAGACCGATTCTAATGGCCTGTTTACCCTTGGGTGTGTCTCAGCAGGTCATGTCAAGGATGTGGTCCAATCATCTAGGTAACAAAATCTGTGGGCATAGAACTCGTCATAGTATTGCTTGATTGTTCTTTCAATGTCTTTGGAAAGGGCAACCCACTCCAGTGTTTTTTTTAATTCTAATTAATTTAGTTTTAATGAAAGGATAATTGTTTTGCAATATTGTCTTGGTTTCTGCCATATGGCAAGATGAATCAGCCACAGGAATACATACCTTCCTCCCTTCTTGAACCTCCCTCCCCACTCCGCTTTTCTTGCGTGGAGAATCCCACAGACAGAGGGGCCTGGCGGGCTCGCTTTTCTTGCCTGGAGAATCCCACGGACAGAGGAGCCTGGTGGGCTACAGTCCACGGGGTCGCAGAGAGGCGGACACGACTGAGCGAGTAAGCAAGGGGTCTTTAGTGGCAGCCTGTCTCTGGTTTCGGATTTTTGTGATGTGTGTCTGTGTCTCTTTTATTGTTTTTATTGGAGGACAGCTTCTTTGCAATGCTGCCTCAGTTTCCAGGGTACGGCCAAGTGAATCGGCGGTACGCATACCTGTGTCCCCTCCTTTGTGGATTTTTCTTTCCGTTTGGCTCACCACACGGCAGTGAGTACCGTTCCCTGTGTTAGACAGTAGCTTCTCATCAGTTATCTACTTTATACAGATCATCAGTGGTATATATGTGTCAGTTCCATCTCCCAATTCATCCTACCAACCCTTCCCCAGGTGGTGTTCATATATTTATTCTCTGAGTCTCTTTGTTTTTCCTTTGCCTGACTGGCAGTTTATTGACTTTCTCCATCTCTTCCAAGACCCAGCTCTTGATGTCTTTCTCTTTCCTCTCTTGATTTTCTGTTTTCAGTTTCTGCGCTTTCTGCTCTCACTTTTATCACTTCCTGTGTTTTACTCCCTTGGGATTTAAATGGCTCCTCCTGTTCTAATTTCTAAGGTGGAAGTCTCCAGGGTTGGTTTTACATCTATTCTCCTTGCTAACTAACGTAACGCATTCAATTTAAAATGAGCGTAGCCTTTGTATCGGAATCCTGTGTGTGTGTTCGTTGATCCGTAGTAAACGTGAGTCTTTGACACCCCGTGGACTGTAGCCCTGCTGGGCTGCTCTGTCCATGGGATTCTGCAGGCAAGAACACTGGAGTGGGTTGCTATGCCCTCCTCCAGGGGATCTTCCCGACCCAGGGATCGAACCCGGCTGTCCTGCACTGCAGGCAGATTCTGCACCATTTGAACCACAATTTGGGCTTTGAAAGACGTTATTGCAGCCATGTAGAGAAATGCTTGCACAGATGTGTGTCTAAAGAGTACAGAGTTCAGGCAATGCGTCCGAGTGCCCACAGCCTGGGGAGCAAGAGGACATACACCCGCTGGGTATTCAAGTGTAGAAAATGGCAGAGAGACACTGTGTATATGTGACTGAGGCGTTCATAAACGCCCAAAGTGAGAAGGTCATGGCAGGCGATGTGTACGGCATGCACGGTAAAACGTCTGCCTGTGTGGGTGAGTGTCGTTGACTAAAACATAGAGTCACGACTGGAAATTAATAAGGGAGGTATTTTATTTGCTGGGCATGTTGAGGACTCCGAGCCTGGTGGGGGACAGCATCTTGGTAGCTCTGAGAAAACTGCTCCAAGGAGGTGGGGAGACGGGGGTCAGGCTGTTTACAAGTTTGCAACAAAGGGAGCAGGCGGTCTGAACAGCAAAGATCAGGTATCAGGGAAGGAATTGGGCATTCTGTGTATGGGAGGATGCAGGCCTCTGGGTCACTGAATTCATTCATGCCGTCCATACGCACCTCAGCTGTCTTGGCAAATCCTGTTCATTGTTTACCTTGCTGTTGTCCAGCTGCTCAGTCGTGTCCGATTCTTTGCGACCCCATGGACCGCAGCACGCCAGGCCTCCCTGTCCGTCACCAAGTCCTAGAGCTTGCTCAAACTCATGTCCATCAAGTCGGTAATGCCATCCAACCATCCCATCGTCTGTCGTCCCCTTCTTCTCCTGCCTTCAGTCTTTCCCAGCATCAGGGTCTTTTCCAGTGAGTCAGTCCTTCGCATCAGGTGACCAAAGGACTGGAGTTTCAGATTCAGCATCAGTCCTTCCAATGAACACCCAGGACTGATCTCCTTTAGGATGGACTGGTTGGATCTCCTCGCAGTCCAAGGGACTCTCAAGAGTCTTCTCCAACACCACAGTTCAGAAGCATCAACTCCTGGTGCTCAGCTTTCTTTATGGTCCAACTCTCACATGCATACATGACCACTGGGAAAACCATAGCTCACGCAGAGGGCAGAACTTGCTGATGGCCGTGACCTTTCTAGTTTACTGGTATGCGAGGAGATACTCTCATTTCACAGTGTATGTATGTGAAATGTGTGTTTCAGGCACACCGAGACATGCCTGGAAGGATGCTACAGAGCAGACGCCTCCCACTGACCAGCTACGGGGTGGGCCAGGGCCCTCGAGGGAAAATAAGTTCCAACGCTGTTTCTTTCTAATGTTTATTTGTTTGGCTGAGTCGGGCCTTAGCTGTGACGCTCAGGCTCAGTAGTTAGGGCTCGTGGCTGAGTTGCCCGGAGGCACACGAAACCTCAGTTTCCCAACCAGGGGTCGAACCCATGTCTCCTGCACTGTAAGGCGGATTCCTTTATTTATTTGTTT
>NW_011480161.1:21728-22988 GCF_000754665.1 Bison bison bison
GTTTTTCAAACTGTAAAGTTTTTATTATTGGTGTGTAGACAATTAACAATGTTGTGATGGTTTCAGGCGGACAGCAAAGGGACTCAGGCTTACATATACATGTATGCATGCTCCCCAAAACTCCCCTCCATCCAGGCTGCCACACGACACTGAGCAGAGCTCCCTGTGCTGTCCAGCAGGTCCTTGCTGGTTCTCCATGTTAAACACAGCAGTGTGTCCATGTCCATCCCAAACTCCCTGGCTACCCCTTCCCCCATCCTTCCCCCTGGTGACCATAAGTTCATTTTCCAAGTCTGTGAGCCTCTTTCTATTTTGTAAGTAAATTCATTTGTATCATGTCTTTTTGGAGTCCCCGTATAACTGACGTCCAAGACGGTTGCCCTTCTCTGTGTGACTTACTTCACTCAGTAGGAGAATCTCTGGGTCCCCCCTGTTGGTGCGGATGGCTGTATTCCATTCCTTTCTGTGGCTGAGTCACACTCCATTGTGTATACACACCGCATCGTCTTTCTCCACTCCTCTGTTGCTGGACATCTTGGTTGCTTCCATGTCCTGGCTGTTGTAAACGGCCCTGCTGGGGTGGCGTGGGTCATTTCAGAGCGAGTTTTTCTCTGCATGCCTGCCAGGGGTGAGATGGCTGGATCACACAGTAGGTCTCCGTTTAGTTTTCTAAGGAACCTCCATTCTGTTCTGCGCAGCGGCGGCAGCCATGTACAGCCAACGGTGAAGACGGGTCTGCCAGGTGGATTCTTCACCCCGAACCACCAGGGAAGTCCCTCGGTGTGCGTTCACGTCACGCTGAGGGCAGTTTTCCCATCTTTAACTTGGGTCAGCGTCCACCGAACGACCCGCGAGGCTGTTGCCCATGTCCTCACGTCTCTGTCTTTCCTGCAATCTCATCCCTTCACGCCCTACATTTTCCGAAAGATTCCTCCCCCTCTTTCGTTTGGCAGGATGATTGCTCTGGCTTTCTGTACTCTATCGGCTAAACTCTGCCTCTTTTCGCTTGTGTGTCTGTTTCCTGGGGCTGCTGAAAGGAAACCGCCTCCCCCCGACCCAGCTGGGAGCAGAGCTTGAACAACTCAGATTCAGTGCCTGGAGACCTGAAGTCAAGGTGTGTGTGGGAGGGTGGGTTCCTTCTGAAGGCTGTGGCTGGGAATCTTTTCCACACCTCCATCCCAGCCTCTGGGCTTCCCTGGTGGCTCGGATGGTAACGAACCCGCCTGCCAATGCAGGAGACACAGGTTCGATCCCCGAGTC
>NW_011480161.1:23810-24706 GCF_000754665.1 Bison bison bison
GAATCTGCAGTCCCATGGACTGCAGCCTGCCAGGCTCCTCTGTCCATGGGATTCTCCAGGCAATGACACTGGAGTGGGTTTCCATGCCCTCCTCCAGGAGATCTTACCATCCCAGGGATCGAACCCGCATCTCTTGCATTTGCAGGCAGGTTCTTTACCCACTGAGCCAACTCGGAAGTCCAGACGGACCTCACGTGAACCTAAAAGAATTACATCTGCAAAGACACACCCCCTCTCCCCGCCTTGGAACGAAGGCGACCCTTTTACATACAGCGAGTTAGAGCTTCAGCCTGAACTTGAAAGGGGGAGACACAATTCACCCGTGACAGCCACAGAGTTTCCGGCATCTTTTCTGTGTCACCCCCATGGTCAACCAGAAAACCCATCGCAGCTTCCTCTCCTGGGCAGGTTCACAAACATTGCCCGGGGCCTCGGATCAAGGGCAAGAGGGCAGGATCTCCCACACGAGGCCGACGACTCACCCCTTCCCTGGCAGGCAGTGGCCGGAATGTCTGGGCGTGATGGTCAGATTCCAAAGCGGCCTTGTGTAGCTGCCAGCTCTCCATGATTTGCCACTTGTAAAGTCTTCTGTCCACGCTCGTGACTTAGCCCTGATGCTGGCGGGGACCCGGCTGGACTCAGCTAGAACCCTCCCCTCCGGGATGTACTGAGGTCTGAACAGCTCTTAGAGGTCTTCTCCTTGATGCCTAAAGCGGGGGCCAGCAAAGATGTACCCACATCCTGACCCCCTGGAACCCACGAGTGGGGAGAACAATGTGGTCTCTGCGGATGTCATGAAGGGAAGGGCCTGAGATGAGGCCCTCCTGGATTCTGAGCTGTGCTGTGCTCAGTCGCTCAGGCGTGTCCAACTCTCTGTGACCCCATGGACTGTAGCC
>NW_011480161.1:25247-27062 GCF_000754665.1 Bison bison bison
GACGGGAGGGAGGCGGCCACCAGCTCAGGGACGGATGCCTGGAGCCCCCAGAAGCTGGAAGAGTTGGAAGGACCCTCCCCTGGGGCCTCTGCAGGGAGCTCAGCCCTGGGACTCCTTGACCTTAAAGGATAGATGTCTATGTTCACCAGCTCCCCAGTTTGTGGCCCTCTGTTAGGACAGTCCAGGACACCCCCCAGTTACTGGTCTAGCTACTATTGATGGACACACCCAGGCTGACAGCGTGGTTTGCCGTCGCTGAGTCCCTTGGCCCCACGACCACCCTCAGAGGGTGAGTCTCTATCCGTGATATGACAGATGAAGACTTTGAGGGTCTGGGTGGACAGGACCTCACAGCCTGCCTGTTCCCAACCCTTCCTGCACCCGGCAGCTGTGAGCTCTGTGTGGTTAAGTCATCCCAGGATTCTCGACCCAGGATTCAAACCTGGGCCTCCTGGGCCAGGAAGATCCCCTGGAGGAGGGCATGGCAACCCACTGCAGTGTTCTTGCCTGGAGAATCCCATGGACAGAGGAGCCTGGTGGGCTACAGTCCGTGGGGTCGCAAAGAGTCGGACACGACTGAGCGAGTAAACAGCAACATGCCAGGAGTGAATATTCTGTGGACCGCACGGCAGCACCCATTTGGACTCTGTGATGTCACCAGCTCTCTGAAGCCGTGGCCTTTGAGTGCTTTGGGGCTGAGGGTCCCAGAGCTGCCCCCACAAAGCACCACGACTTGGGTGGCATAAGACCCCTAAGAAACCCAGAAAAGATGCCAGCCCACACTGGCGCAGGGCTGGGTCATGGTTTCCTTTTGGTCCAGACCCTCCAGTCCCTGTGTGAGCTCAGCCCCAGGAGAACCCCCCAGCGCTTGGGAAGTTTGGGCTGTTGTTGTTGAAAAGACTCACGGGAGGTCCTTAAAGAGCAGTCGTCCCTTTGACTCTGGGCTGTTTTTAACCCACCCCACCTGAGTAAGACCCACCTCAGAAGAGAGAGAAGGACCACTGTCCTGAGTATCTCTGACCTTCAGATGGTGGGGAATGGAGTCATGGGCTTGCTTTAAGTGTTAGCAGCTAGGTATGCATGGATGGATGGATAGATGGATAAGTGACTGGATGGATAGATGGATGGATGGATGGGTAAATGGATGGATAAGTGAGCGGATGGATGGATGGATGGATGGGTGAATGGATGGATAAGTGAGTGGATGGATGGATGGATGGATGGGTGGATTAATGGATAAGTGAGTGGATGAATGGATGGATAGACGGATGATTTATGGATGGGTGGGTGGATGGATGATGGATGGATGGATGGATAAGTGAGCGCATGGATGGATGGATGGATGGATGATGTATGGATAGATGGATGGGGGATAGGTGGATGGATGGATGGGTGGATGGATAAGTGAGTGGATGGATGGATGGATGATGGATGGATAGATGGGTGGATGGATGCATGGACTGATAAATGAGTGGATGGATGGTTGGATGGATGGGTAGATAAGTGAGTGGGTAGATGGATGGATGATGGGTGGATAAACAGCATGTGGTCTATTCACACAGTGGAATATGACACAGTCGTGAAAAAAGAGTGAAGCTCTGACACAGGCTACAGCGTGGCTAGACCCTGAACACACACTGCTCAGTGAGAAAAGCAGACACAGAAGGACACACAGTGTGTGATTCCACTGATATGAAACATCCTTAACAGGCAAATCCGCAGACTCAGAAGGCACACCAGGGGCTGGGAAGACGTGGGAACTCTTAAGGGTACAGCGTCTCCTTTTGAGGGGGATGGACATGTCTGGAGCCAGAC
>NW_011480161.1:30764-31303 GCF_000754665.1 Bison bison bison
GGAGATCTGGGTTCCACCCCTGGATTGGGATGACCCCCTGGAGAAGGGAAAGGCTACCCACTCCAGTATTCTGGCCTGGAGACTTCCATGGACTGTATAGTCCATAGGGTCCCAAAGAGTCAGACACGCCTGAGTGACTTTCACTTGCAATATGGTATGTGTGTGTCTGACACATATAAATATGTATATACAGACAATATGGGGTGTGTGTCACACACATATATATACGTATTTACATGCAGTATGGTGTGGGTAATATATCACATATGTGACTGCAGTATGGTGTGTGTCAAGTATATATATACACACATGTACATGGTAAGTGGTGTGTGTATATATCACATACATAGATATATACATGCAATATGGTGAGTGTATATATCACAGATATACATACATATATACATGTAATATGGTGTGTGTGTCACATATATATACATTCAGTTCAATTCAGTTCAGTCGCTCAGTCGTGTCCGACTCTTTGCGACCCCATGAATCGCAGCACGCCAGGCCTCCCTGTCCATCACCAACTCCCGGAG
>NW_011480162.1:0-543 GCF_000754665.1 Bison bison bison
GTGATATCTTTCTGTCTTTTCATACTGTTCATGGGGTTCTCCTGGCAATAATACTGGAGTGGGTTGCCATTTCCTTTCTCCAGTGGGCCACATTTTGTCAGAACTCTTCATGATGTCCTGTCCATCTTGTGTGGCATGGCTCATAGCTTCACCGAGTTACAAGGCCCCTTCAGTATGGCAAAGTTGTAATCCATGAAGGAGGTCGTAACTGAGTTAAGGCCAAACTAAGTAGAATGCTTAAACTTACATAGTTGTGGGAAGAACAAGACACTTTGACAGTTATAACCTTTGTGTGCATTTTGTCAAACAGTCTGGATACCACATCATTACATTCAAACAAAATAATACTGTAAACCTGTATAGAAAATGTGTCTTGTCAGTATTAAACATGTTTCAACAGAAATAATCCTTGGCAATTTTGTCATCCTACAGAAAAATTGTCCTTTAATATATATTTCAGTTCAGTCAGTCAGATTAGTCACTCAGTCGTGTCTGACTCTTTGCGACCCCATGAATCACAGCACGCCAGGCCTCCCTGTCCAT
>NW_011480162.1:4384-5115 GCF_000754665.1 Bison bison bison
CAATATTGCTCTTTACAGCATTCAAACTTGCTTCTACACCCAGTTGTGGATGTGACTGGTGATAGAAGCAAGTTTGAATGCTGTAAAGAGCAATATTGCATAACCTGGAATGTTAGGTCCTAAATCAAAGCAAATTGAAAGTGGTCAAATAGGAGATGACAAGAGTGAATAACGACATTCTAGGAATCAGCGAACTAAAATGGATTGGAATGGCTGAATTTAACTCATATGACCATTATATCTACTACTGTGGGCAGGAATCCCTTAGAAGAAATGGAGTAGCCATCATGGTCACAAAAAAGTCTGAAATGTAGTACTTGGATGTAATCTCAAAAACGACTGAATGACCTCTCTTTGTTTCCAAGGAAAAAAATTCAGTACCATGGTAATTCAAGTCTATTCCCAGATAAGTAATGCTGAAGAAGCTGAAGTTGAACAATTCTATGAAGACCTACAAGACCTTCTAGAACTAACACCCAAAAAGTTGTCCTTTTCATTATAGGGGACTGGAAAGCAAAAGTAGGAAGTCAAAAAACACCTGGATTGACAGGCAAATTTGGCCATGGAGTACTGAATGAAGAAGGATAAAGGCTGATAGAGTTCTGCCAAGAGAACACACTGGTCATAGCAAACACGCTCTTCCAACAACACAAGAGAAGACTCTACACATGAACATCACCAGATGGTCAACACCAAAATCAGATTGATTATATTCTTTGAAGCCAAAGATG
>NW_011480162.1:5215-5945 GCF_000754665.1 Bison bison bison
TCATGGCTGCAGTCACCATCTGTAGTGATTTTGGAGCCAAGAAAAATAAAGTCTGACACTGTTTCCACTGTTTCCCCATCTATTTCCCACGAAGTGATGGGACGTCCATACCTACCTGTTAATTCCTTTTCAATGCATGTTTTACTCTGGTGCAGGTATCACTTTTAAATGAGTATGTGTCACCCTTAGTGAGTATGTAAGGTGTGACAGATCCTGTATTTGCTTTAATAACTGATACATGTAGTAATAACTAGGTTGCTGACATTATTTAGCTCTTTATTTCTGTTATTGCTTAAATCACCTTCAAATTAATATTTGGAATCTTATAATGTTTTATATATACTATGTACAATTTTTGTAATAATGTGGAAGTATAAATTCCAGAATCAGGTAGATAGTTATAGATTTTTATTTTTAAATAACATTTTAAAGTAATTGAAGTTTTAAGCCCTTTGGTGGTGGACTGTATTTCATAGTATTGCATTTTTTTTTCATATCATATATGTATTTACACATCTTTTTTCAAAGCCAGAATCTTTTTTTAGTGTATCACAGACTCCTTATGCCTGTTTATAGTTGCTTTTTTTTTTTTTAACCAAATAATGATATAACTTTTTGGTACTTAAATAGAGAGTGAAAATAATTTGTGAAAACAAATATCAACTCTTTATATATTAATATAATATTCAATATTAATATGGGGTCACACAGAGCTGGATGCAACTGAAGC
>NW_011480162.1:9423-11038 GCF_000754665.1 Bison bison bison
TCAATAACCTCAGATATGCAGATGATACCACCCTTGTCGCAGAAATTGAAGAATATCTAAAGAGCCTGTTGATGAATGTGAAAGAAGAGTGTGAAAATGTTGGCTTAAACCTCAATGTTCAGACAACTAAGAACATGGCATCCAGTCCCATCACTTCATGGCAAATAGATGGGGAAGCAGTGGAAACAGTGTCAGACTTTATTTTTCTGGACTCTAAAATCACTGCAGATGGTGATTGTAACCATGAAATTAAAAGATGCTTATTCTTTGGATGGAAAGTGATGACCAACCTAGAGAGCATATTACAAAGCAGAGACAATACTTTGTCAACAAAATTCCATCTAGTCAAGGCTATGGTTTTTCCAGTGGTCATGTATGGATGTGAAAGTTGGACTATAATGAAAGCTGAGCACCGAAGAATTGATGCTTTTGAACTGTAGTGTTGGAGAAGGCTGTTGAGAGTCCCTTGGACTGCAAGGATATCCAACCGTCCATCCTAAAGGAGATCAGTCCTGAATATTCATTGGAAGGACTGATATGTAAGCTGAAACTCCAGTACTTTGGACACCTGATGAGAAGAGCGGACTCTTTTGAAAAGTCCCTGATGCTGGGAAAGATTAAGACAGGAGGAGAAGGGGACGACAGAGGATGAGATTGTTGGATGCCATCATCAATTCAGTGGAGATGGGTTTGTGTGGACTCCAGGTGTTGGTGACAGACAGGGAGGCCTGGTGTGCTGCAGTTCATGGGGTCTTGAAGAGTTGGACACGACTGAACATTGAACTGAACTGAGCTGTACAACTGGAAGATTCTGTAGATTCTCCATTCATGTAATACCCTACTTTCATGATTGACTTCCTATAGTGTATTATTTCTTCAGAAAAAAAATCAAGAGCAATGTGTTCATTGTGCTTTCCTTGATATTCATGAATGAACATAACTAATCCCATTTCCTACTTTACATTCCTAGTGAACTGATTGGAATGACTCAGAGGAAAACCTGAATGTCACAACTTATTTCTGTCCACTGAGCTGAAAGCCTAAAGTGCTGCCAAAACTCCGCATTTTCTCCTTGTCTAGACTATAGTCTCTCTCTTCTAGGGCTTTGGATCAGGGTTATAAAATTTAAAGGTCCTTAATCTCCTATTTCCCTGAAGCAATCTACCAAACCACTCTTTTTTTCTTGGACACTGAAAGAAAGACACTGCATTCATTATCCTTTTCTTTGTCTTCCAAATGCTGTATCCCCAGTCTCCTGCCCTCCCAAGTTGTCATTTGAGAACCTAGGACAAGGTAGAGTTGATGGACCTTGGCAGCAAGGAGATAAATGAGCCTAAGATTGTTTATTTTTGTGTATGAAAATCTTGTTGATGGTTTTCTCTACAGATGGCAGATAACCAAAATAAGTAACATTTTGGTGAGCATTTTCAGTAATACTCTATCTCTTGCTTCAACTAATTATTTCCTTAAATTAAAACTTAATTTAAAGGCTTAATTTGTTTTGATTTTACTTAAATTTCATATATTATGGTGCTCCTGGGAAAACTAAAGCAATGTCTGTGTTTCTCTAAGAAAGAAGAGAATGAAATGCTTTTTTAAAAAATACCTTTTCATA
>NW_011480163.1:0-510 GCF_000754665.1 Bison bison bison
AAAAGATCTTCATGACCCAGATAATCACGATAGCATGATCACTCACCTAGAGCCACACATCCTGGAATGTGAAGTCAAGTAGGCCTTAGGAAGCATCACTACCAACAAAGCTAGTGAAGGTGATGGAATTCCAGTTGAGCTATTTCAATCCTAAAAGATGATGCTGTGAAAGTGTGGCATTCAATATGCCAGTGAATCTGGAAAACTTAGCAGTGGTCACAGGATTGGAAAAGCTCAGTTTTCATTCCAATCCCAAAGAAAGGCAATGTCAAAGAATATCTAAACTACTGCACAATTGCACTCATCTCACATGCTGGCAAAGTAATGCTCAGTATTCTCCAAGACAGTTCAACAGTACATGAACCATGAACTTCCAGATGTTCAGGCTGGATGAACTTCCAGATGTTCAGGCTGGATTTAGAAAAGGCAGAGGAACCAGACATCAAATTGCCAACATCTGCTGGATCATCAAAAAAGTAAGAGAGTTCCAGAAAAACATCTACTTCTGCT
>NW_011480163.1:610-901 GCF_000754665.1 Bison bison bison
CCTTTTCAAATGTTTATTGGTCATTTTTTTTGAGTGAAAAATAAATTCAAGCGATTAGATCTGATAGACAGAGTGCCTGAAGAACTATGGACGGAGGTTCGTGACACTGTACAGGAGGCAGGGATCAAGACCATCCCCAAGAAAAAGAAATGCAAAAGGCAAAATGGTTATCTGAGGAGGCCTTACAAAAAGCTGAGAAAAGAAGAGAAGTGAAAGGCAAAGGAGAAAAGAAAAGATATACTCATTTGAATGCAGAGTTCCAAAGAATAGCAAGGAGAGATAAGAAAGCCT
>NW_011480163.1:1001-1526 GCF_000754665.1 Bison bison bison
AGATATTGTATTGGTGTTTTTCTTTCTGATTTATTTCACCCCATATAATAGGCTGAATCCGCTCCCAAAATGAGATAATTAAACATATGACAAGAAGAAAGAAAAAATAAAAATTAGAATGGAAATCAATGGAATATGAAACAGAAAATCAATAAAGAAAAATCAATTAAACCAAAGTTAATTCTCTGAAAAGATAACAAACTGACCTTACAGAACATAGAAGAATTATAAAGGAATATCATGAACAACTTTATGACAAGTCAGTTTAAATGAAATGTATCTTTCAGGTTAAATGAAATGTATGAATACCTATGAATTTAAATACCTACGAATTTAAATGAAATGTATGACTACCTTACAATTACACAGTGGAAGTGAAAAATAAATTCAAGCGATTAGATCTGATAGACAGAGTGCCTGAAGAACTATGGACGGAGGTTCGTGACACTGTACAGGAGGCAGGGATCAAGACCATCCCCAAGAAAAAGAAATGCAAAAGGCAAAATGGTTATCTGAGGAGGCCTT
>NW_011480163.1:4493-6914 GCF_000754665.1 Bison bison bison
GCTCAGTCATGTTTGACCCTTTGCAACCCCATGGATGTAAACTGCCAGGCTCCTCTGTCCATGGAATTTTCCAGGCAAGAAATATTGGAGTGACTTGCCATTTCCTCCTCCAGGGGATCTTCCCACCCAGGGATTGAACCTGTGTCTCCTGAAGCTCCTGAATTGGCAGGCAGATTCTTTACCACTGAACCACCAGGGAAGCTGTACAAAGACCTCTTACACACAAGAATAAAACAAACAGCAATTAAGAATTGGCAAATGATTTCAATAGATATTTCTCCCAAGAAAATATATGAATAGCCAATAAGCACTAAAAGATGCTCACTATCATTAGTCATTAGGAAAATGCAAATTAAAACCACAATGAAATACCATATCGCACCTGCTAGAATGGCTATAATAAAAAAGACAAACAATAAGAAATGCTGCAAGGATATGGAGAAATAAGAGCTCATATATTCTTGGGGAAAATGTAAATGGTACAGCCACTCTGAAAACTGTTTAGGAATTTTTTTAAAAGTTAAACATAATTTTACTATGTGGGGCTTCCCTAGTGGCTCAGATGGTAAAGAATCCACCTGCAATGCAGGAGACCTGGGTTCAATCCCTGGGCCAGGATGATCTCCTGGAGAAGGGAATGTCAACCCACTCCAGTATTCTTGCCTGGAGAGTCCCATGGACAGAGGAGCCTGGCGGGTTACAATTCATGGGGTCACAAAGTGTCAGACACAACTGAGCTACTAACACTTTTCACTTTCACCTTACTATATTACTGAGCAACTCCACTCCTTGATATCTACCTGAATGAAATCAAGCTGAATGAAAACATACCACACAAAAATTTGTACACAAATGTTCAGAGAGCATTATCCATGAAAGCCAGAAAGTGGAAGCCACCCAAGTGTCCATCAATGGATAATGGATAAACAAAAGGTGGTATATCCAAACAATGGAACTTTATTTGACAATAAAAAGAAATGAAATACTTATGACATGGAAGAACCTCAGAAACATAGTATGAGAAAGAAGCTAGACATTAGAGGCCACAAAATGTATGGTTCTATTTAGATGAAATATCCAGAAAAGGTAAATATATAGAGATAGAAAGTAGATTAGTGATTACCTGGGGCTGATTGATTGCAACTGGGCATGTGATTTATTTTGGGGATGATGAAAAAATATCCTAAAACTGGATGATGGTCATAGTCACACAAGTCAGTAAATTTAAAAAATCATTAATTGCACCCTTAAAATGGGTGAATTTACAGTATACAGAGTTACATCTCAATAAATTTATTTAATAATTCTAATGGAAACCAAATCTCCCACTTCTTTGGCGAACTGACTAGTGTTTTTTACCCTTAAGGCAAGGCCCTTAGAAGCATCTCTTCATACAGTTACTAACCATAATAGCTATCACACTTGTTGAATTCTTACCATGGTCATACACTATCCTAAGCACTTGAAATGTATTTGCTCCTTTAATGCTCATAATAAATTTGAATTTGATTTAGTAATTTGATCAGAGTCACACAGGTGGCCAAACCAGTACTGACATTCATGGCTGCCTGACTCTAGAGGCCTTGCTCTACATCCCCATATTCTTATGATGTATTTATATGAAGCTCAAAGAAAGAACAAGCCACCACCACCTTTAAAGAGATCAGGAATACCTGACATTCATCTGACAGAGCAGTAAGTACAATAGCAATTATGATCACGGACTTTAAGACAAAAAAGTGTGTTCGTCTCTAATGCTGTGTAAAAAAAAAATTACTCTAGACTTAGTGATGTAAAACAACAAATATTATCTTGCAGTTTCTGTAGGTCAAGAATCTGGGGATGGCTTGGCTGGTGGTTCTAGCTCAGGGTTTCTCATGAGGCTGCACTAAAGAGCCAGGACTGAGGTCATCTCAAAGCTCAACCTAGGCTAGAGCATCCACTTCCAAGGGGGCTCACTCACATGCCTGTAAGTTGGTGCTGGCTCTTGGTGAGAGGCCTTATATAGCTCCTCTCTACACAGTCATCTCCACAGGGCTGCATGTGTGTCCTCATGTTGCCCACTTCCTCCAGAGCAAGCTGTCCAAGAGATCAAATTTGCAGTTGTGCTATGTTTTATTACCTAATTTCAGAGATCACACCATAATTTCTGCAGTGTCCTATTCAGTGTAGGAAGAGTCTCCACAAGAACATGAATACCAAGAGGCAAGGATCATCACAGTCCATCTTAGTGTTAGTCACTCAGTCATGTCAGACTCTCCGTGACCCCTGTAGACTGCAGCCCACCAGGCTCCTCTTGTCCATGAGATTCTCCAGGCAAGAATACTGGAGTGGGTAGCCATTCTCTTCTCCAGGGGATCTTGCTGACCCAGGGATCAAACCTGGGCCTCCTGCATTGAAAGCAGATTTTTTACCATCTTA
>NW_011480163.1:9122-10533 GCF_000754665.1 Bison bison bison
AAAAAATACTTTGGTTTATATTTTTCCATGTATTTATTCAGCTACTTATTTACATCTTTGACATCTTTTTTGCCAACAGCAAGGAGAATATAGAACCCCAACACTTTCTTTATATGTCTTACTTGGCTATACTTAGATTTTGCTCACTCCAGATATGTGAGAGTATAAGCTTTTTCATTCCAAACCCCATTTCTGTTTTCCTTCCCCTTTTTTCTCAAGGGCATCATGGATCAACATATGGCCTCAACCCTCAAAATAAAGTCAACCCTTCTCATAGGTATAAGAGCAGTCAGAGAGACATACCAGAGCTTTCAACACAAGAATGAGATCACAATGTGAGCACTTGGTCTCTGTTTTTGGAATGGTTTGGATAACCATAGAAAGGGAATTTTGAGCCCTGAAAAAAATCACTATACCCCAAGCAGAAAAGTGATCCTCCAATATATGGACCCAGATTTCATCCACCTGTTTAAAAAAAAAAAAGTCATTATAAAGCCCATAGCAATTATTCACCTTAGGAGAAAAGGCAGAGGTGTGTCATTCTTTCATTTCTCTTTTTTTCCATGTCAGTGAATAATAACGGCATTACTCCCTTCATCCTCAGTTCTTTATCCTTTGGTTTTAAATACTGCTGGAGTTGTTCCTAAAAACAAAATCTCTTGCATAACTTAAGGATCTCACATAACTCAATAAATGGTTATGGTTTCAGCTTCTCAAGATTATTTTTAACTTGAAATCCATTTCCAGGTTCAAATTCTATATATGTGCACAAGCACACATGCAGATGTGTTTATGTTACCAGGTAGCATAGGGAGGTAGTATAAAAAAAAGCATGGGTTCCCATTCAAACCAGTTAGGGCTCACATACCAGGTCTGCCCTCTACTAGCTATGTTAAGCAGGCATTTATCTTCAATGACCCTCAAATTCCTCACCTATGCATTGGGTTAATAACAATGAAAAATGAGATAAAATCTACAGAATGCTTGGCACCATAACAGGTAGTCCATAAATACTAGCAACCATTCAATATCACGGTAATCCAAGTCTATGCCCTGACCAGTAACGCTGAAGAAGCTGAACAGTTCTATGAAGACCTACAAGACCATTTAGAACAAACACTCAAAAAAGATGTCCTTTTCATTATAGGGGACTGGAATTCAAAAGAAGGGAGTCAAGAAACACTTGGATGAACAGGCAAATTTGGCCTTGGAATACAGAATGAAGCAGGGCAAAAGCTAAAACAAACAAACAAACAAACAAACAAAAAACGCACTGGTCGTAGCAAACACCCTCTTCCAACAACACAAGAGAAGACTCTATACATGGACATCACCAGATGGCCAACACTGAAATCAGATGGATTATATTCTTTGCAGCCAAACATGGAGAAGCTCTATACAATTAGCAAAA
>NW_011480163.1:13524-14838 GCF_000754665.1 Bison bison bison
GAACTGGGTCACTTTGAGTCCTTACTCTGATGCACCACACTGCGCTCTGGGCATTCATGAAGGGAAAACCTCCCAGCTCCAGGCTGCATTTTGTCACCTGGCCCCTTAGAAGCACCATTTGCTTCCTGAGTATTACAGGAAGCCTAATGAGGAAACCTTCCTTAGTTCCTGCCAGAAGCCCCTTTGCTCATGGGCCTCACACCTCCTCGCTGGCCATAAGCTGGGGTGCATGCCATGTTTTTCTCCTGAGTCACATGCTCTGTGTGTTCTTCTCGTATCTTCTTAGGCTTTACTGATGGCCAAACAGCTGCATCACTTTGCCTGAGGCCTTCTTCAGTAGCCTGCCTGCCCTGCTTGTAGGCAGGCTTCTTGGGAATTGATTGACAAGAATAGGTGTGGTTAACTTCAGAGCCTGTGTTCTACTTAGGCTTCGAGAGTTCCTCGATACAAGGAAACTTCAGTTAACCACAGTGGTAACTGCCTTGATAAGACATTATTCATTCAGTGGTTCTTTTCTTACTGTCTCACTTCCTCACTCCTTTATTAGAGCTTCTTAGGGTTATCTACCCCACAAAACTACTTGCACTCAAATTCTTGTCTTCAAGTCTACCTCTGGAGGTACCTAAACTAAGATGCTTCCTCATGTCCCGGACTTTCCGGACATAAAGAACACACATCTCCTTACAGGCCTGCATTCCCCAGGCAAAATCAACACATACCAGTAAATACTTGAATAACTACTTATGTACCAGTTTCTTAGACATGGCCAAGGTCTGAATCCAGATCAGCTCCAACTGGGTCTTCCACTACAAATATAAGAGGAGGAGGTAATGTGATCATGGAGGCAGAGATTATAGTGTGATGTAGCCATAAGTTAAGGAATGCCAGAGCCACCAGAAGCTGGAAGAGCTAAGGCACAGATTCTTACCTAGAGCCTTCTGAGAGAGTGCAGCCTGCTGACACCTTAATTTCAGACTTCTGGCCCCCAGAACTGTGAGAGAGCAAAATTATGCTATTTTAAGCCACCACATGTGTGGTAATTTGTTATGGCATACCTAGGAGAGTAATATAGGCCCAACATTCATTTGTCCATTCATTCTGCCAGCATTTGATAAGCACCTGTTATGTGCCAGGCACTGCTAGACAAGAAGATAAGAGTCTCTCTCTGCCTTCTAGAAGTTTATAATTAAGTTCAGGGCCTTATGTATGCCTGGATCATATGTGCATCCTACATTGGACCTAGTTAGACCTACTGGCCATTTTGCTGTCCCATCCACTGCATAATTATGTGCAAGTTAAGAGTGCTAGGCTGCC
>NW_011480163.1:17487-19043 GCF_000754665.1 Bison bison bison
CTTTTCTTCCAAGGAGCAAGCATCTTTCAATTTCATGGCTTCAGTCAGCATCTGCAGTGATTTTGGAGCCCAAGAAAATAGTCTGTCACTCTTTCTATTGTTTCCACATCTATTTGCCATCAAATGATGGGACTGGATGCCATGATCTTAGTTTTCTGAATGTTGATTCTGCTCTTTAACTTTCATCAAGAGGCTCTTTAGTTCCTCTTCACTTTCTGCCATAAGGGTGATATCATCTACGTATCTGAGGTTATTGATATTTAGTAATATTTATAGTATATAAATATATATAAAGTACTATTTAGAAGTTGTTATTATTTTACACATGTTCATATTCCCTATGATATTGAAATGCCAGCCATGTTTAAAAGTATTTATGACAAATAATGGGCTAGAAGGGATAAAAATAATAAAAATTAAGTAAGTACCATCAATCCAAAGCCTCCAATGATACTTTATACCTACACTGTACATTACATTTCTCAAAGCATTTTTCATGCATTAACACCTCATGAAAACTGTGTAGAACTGCCATTATTATCTCTGCTCTGAGATGAAACTGGTTAGGTCAAGAGACTTGCCTAAGTTCATGAAAGTAGTGAGCAAAGGCAGAACTGAGAATTGAACTGTTATCTTCCAAGGAGTATTCTTTACACTACAGTACACCCTCTGAAAGAAGAACAAACTGAAAATATGCAAGTTTTTAATCCTGAAAAACTGCAAGTATTTTTAGCTTTCATACAGGAGTGGAGATACCCTTCTTTTATGTACAGATGGAAATAATGTAATCACTCTGCAACTCGCCTATCTCAGTCTATCTTAATTAGTCCACAAAGATGTTTCTAACTACTCCAATTTAATGATATAACAAATGTTTATACTTGTAAGACATAAGGTACTATGCTGACAAAGTGGAAATTACAGAGTTATCTTGGCTCTCAAAAATATTATCATCTAGTAGAGAAGACAGGTGTCTTAGTTATCTATTGCTGCATAACAAACCAACCCAAAACATAACAGTTTAAGAAAACAACAACCATTTCCTATTGCTCATGATTCTATAGGTTGGCTAGGATCAGCAAGGCAGCCACTTCTCCTCCACTCAAACTAAAACGACAATGTATAAAAATTTGTTGTGCTGCAATATGGATGAAACTTGAAAACATTCTGCTAAGTGAAAAAAGTCAGACACAAAGGGACAAATATTTAGTAATCCCATGTATCTGAGTTACCTGAAAAAGTCAAATTCATAGAAATAGAAAATAGAGTAGAGGTGAGGAGGGACTGGAGGAAGATGATGAAAAAGTTCTGGAAAAGGATAGTGGTGGTTATGAATGGATAAGGATTGTGAATGTACTTAATGCCACTAAATTTCACACTTAAAAAATCATTAAAATTGTTACTTTTATGCTATGTATGTGTGCATGTGTGCATGCTCAGTCACTTCAGTAGTGTCCAACACTTTGTGACCCCATGGACTATAGCCTGCCAGGCTCCTCTGTCCATGGGATTCTGCAGGCAAGAATACTGAATTGGGTTGCCATGCCCTCCTCCAG
>NW_011480164.1:0-1096 GCF_000754665.1 Bison bison bison
TGACATTTGCAATAATCTTCATATTTGGGGGCCCTTATGAAGAGAGAAATCGGCAAGCAAAATCAAATGACAGGATTTGGGCCTGGACTTCCTGAGGTTAGAATGGTGTTGGTTCCTTGTCTTCTGGAATTCAGTCTGAGACTCTTTTTTGTACATGTGGTTTTATGATTTACTTATTTACTCATTCTTGGAGGCTGGTCTTTGACGTAGCACGCAGGCTCTTCATTGCTAGTGCGGGCTTTCTCTAGTTGCAACACTAATTGTGAGTGAGGCCATTCAAGCTCTAGCCTCACAGCAAGGACCACTGGGACACCGCATATTTATCAGATGGAAACACTCGAAAACTCATCTTGCTTGTTGTCCTCTAAAATAAGAGGACCCTTTTGAAAAATATCGCAAATCCTTAATCATTATTCTCATTGTAATATGCTTTCATATTTTGCAAATGTTTGTCCGGGGGCTAGGACAAGGTGATCAAAGAGACAAATAATATTTCCTTAACACAAACTGTTGATGCTAACAAAGCTTGGTACTGGAGATTATTTCCAGCTCTTGTGTCCTTTCCTCAAATCAGATAGGTTGACTCCCCTTGGAATTGTAGCCCAGAAGGAACTTATGAGGCCTTTGTAGATCCCCACCCATGTGCACCTGCCTTTCTTCTATGAACAACAACTTTAGTCAAGAATGCCTTTAATCATAGAAGTGAGAAAATGCAGAAATAAAGGAAACTGTCAAAGAAGTCAAAATAATAATATCATAGCTATTAAACAAACTCATGGACTGTTAGTTCTGCCTCAAGGGCTATCGATAGTATTCAGAGCCAGGACCTTTGACCCCTTTCACAGAATCTGAAACCTCTGCCAGATGGAAGAAGTGAACGATGCCGCCCACAAGCAGGAAGACCTGAGACCGGCTGGAACCACAAGGGTGATCGTGCTGCTCCCCGAGACCTCATCACGGACCCAACAGAAGAGCATCCTCGAGTTGATCAAGCTCTGCTCCTTGAACACTATAAGACTCCTCAAAACCCTCCACCAGACACACGGCCTTTTATTTATTTTAATATTTTATTTTATTTATCTATTTATTTGGCTGC
>NW_011480164.1:3885-15373 GCF_000754665.1 Bison bison bison
TACCCACTCCAGTACTCTGGCCTGGAGAATTCCATGGACTGTGTAGTCCATGGGGTTACAAAGAGTCGGACATGACTGAAGTGACTTAGCATAAAATCTTTTTAAAAATTTTTTATTTTTTAATTGGAGGAAAAGTGCTTAACAATGTCATGTTGGTTTCTGCCATGCAACAATGTCAATCAGTCATAATTATAGTTATATCCATGTATCCCATCCCTCGAGACTCTCCCCCCACCCCATCCCAACCCTCTGGCTCATCATAGAGCGCCAGGCAGGCTCCCTGTACTGTCTAGCACCTTCTCAGGCTGTCTGTCTGAGACTCGGCTGTGTATCTATGTCGATGCAACTTTCTCCATCCACCCCACTCTTTCCTTCCCTAGTCCCCCAGTCCCTTCTCTATATCTGTGTCTCCATTCCTTCCTGAAAACAGGTTCATCAATACCGTTTTTCTAGATTCCATATATATCATTAATATACAATATTTGTTGTTCTCTTCACTCTGTATGACAGGCTCTAGGTTCGACTGAGGGACTTCACTTTCACTTTTCACTTTCACGCATTGGAGAAGGAAATGGCAACCCACTCCAGTGTTCTTGCCCGGAGAATCCTAGGGACGGGGGAGCCTGGTGGGCTGCCGTCTATGGGGTCACACAGATTTGGACATGACTGAAGCGACTTAGCATCAGCAGCAGCACGTTCAGCTACCTCACTAGAACTGACTCAACTTTTTTCCTTTTTATAGCTGAGTATTATTATTCCATTGTATATACATACCACAACTTCTTTATCCGTGGACATCTAGGTTGCTTCCATGTGCTGCAATAAACACTGGGAGAATAGACATTTTGATGATGGTCATTCTGACCAGTGTAGGGTGAAACTTTATTCGAGTACTGATTTGCAGTTCTTTATAATTTGTGATGTTGAGTGTCTCTCCAGGTCCCTGTTTATCTTCTACACTGTGAGTACAACTTACCTCTTGCAATTAGCTTTTTGAAGATCCGCCCTGTTTTGAATTCTTTTCCGGTGATTTACCCCAGGGCATTTCTTAAGGGCAGGCTTGTGAATAGCCATCAGCCCCGGCTTTCAAGCGGTTGTTGTGGGAAATGGCCACAAGGTGGCAGCATTTCTTCATGCCCAACGCTGAGTACCTGGGCAACCAGAGCCTTAGGACAAGTCCTGTTTCTGGGTTGTCAGTGAGAGCGGCTATGCTTAAGACTTGTGTCTCCTTACTTCCTCCCCCTTACCCTCCATTCCCAAGACAGATCCCAGTCGCAACACCACTCTGCAGAAGGGGGTGTCATCCACAGGTGGGGTGACGCTAAGGAAGGAAGCTGGAGGTGGGAACCCCAACCCCACCACCAGGAGACGCAGAGCCCAGGGGACTTTGAAAAATTCTTCCAGTCCAGAGGCTCCACCATCCTTTGGGGGCACTATGGCTGGTTCTGCTGCAGGAGGACCCGCCTGGATCTGGAGACTGTGGGCTCATACAGAGGGGAAAAGGAAGTTCATGTCTGTCACAGTGGGGGGCTCATTGCCTGGTGCACCCTCACCAGACCCTCAGCTCCACGACAGTCCAGTCTGGGGACCCAAGCCTACTCAGGCTCCAGGGATGTGACATCAGCCCAGGTCCCAAGGCCTGAGCAGAATAGACTCTTCAGTTTTGTTTTGTTTTTTTTTTGGTCTTTCTATTTTTGCCACTTATTTTGAATTGGAATATATAGATAGTTTACACTGTGGTGGGTGTTTTTTTTTAGGTGTACAGCAACTTGAATAATTCACACATGCCTTGTATGTTCTTTTTCAGTTTCGTTCCCCATGTAGGTCATTACAGAATGTTGAGTAGGGTTCCTTGTGCTTTGCAGTGGGTCCTTGTAGGTTATTTTATAAACAGTAGTGTATCTGTTATTTTCATGTTCCTAATTTCTCCCTGCCCCCAAACTTTCATTTTTTGGTAACCATAAGGACTGTTTCTAAGTCTGGGAGGCTGTTTATGTTTTGTCAAGAAGTTTATTGTATCCATGTTGAGATTCCATCTAGAAGTGATATCTTAGGATATTTGTCTTTCACTTACTTATGATCATCTGTGGGTCCATTTAAGCTGCTGCCAATGGCCTTCTTTCCTTCAGTTTTTTTGATGGCTGAGTGTATTCCATTATATAGATAGACCAGTTACCCTTTATTTCTGTATTGATGGACATTTTGGTGGATGGTCTGTCTTGGAGGTTAAATAAATCAGTGTCTCCATGCCGAAAAAGTGAGCGTTTCTGTTCCTTTTAGTCTAGGTCCTGAATTTACTTGCTCTGACAGACATATGGGAAGTCTCCATCTCCTAGAGGCTGTGTTTTGGCTACTCCTTACTGTGCTGTTGGATTACAGCACAGTATCCAACAAAGTGGCACAAAGTAACACTTTGTTTCTATATACAGAACTTTCTTGACAGTATATGAAGTGGATATAAGAAAAAAGTTTTTATACTTTTATACTGTTTTCTTGTAGTGGATATAACAAAAAAAATTGTTGTATACACTACTTTCCTGGCCAGTAGTGGATATAACAAAAAAAGGAGCAGAAGGATATTTTGAAACTAGTGGTTTCTGGTGGGAGGGCAGGAGCTTAAATATGGGGAGGGGGAGGTACCAACTGCTGGGAGGAAGACAGGCTCCCCTGTCCATGGACTTTTCCAGGCAAGAATACTGGGATTGGGTTGCCATTTCCTTCTGCAGGCGATCTCCCCTACCCAGGGATCGATCCCGTGTCTCCTGTGTGTCCTGCATTGGCAGGCAGATTCCTGAACATTAGTGCCACCTGAGAAGCCCTAAGAAAGCTTCAGGGATGGAGCGTACAACACGGGAATATAGGCAATATGTTGTAAGAGCTGTAAATGGAAAGTGCCTTTCAAAATTGTCAATGAAATAATTTTAGAATTTAATACGAACTGAGTTGAGCCTGGGTGTGTGAGTAAAGGGTTGCTGGACTCGAGCCCAGGGGAAGTGAGGGAGGCCAATGGTGAGAGGTCTTGGGGTGGGATCTAGAGTGTGGGACAGAGGGCAGGCTTTCCAGGCTCCAGCTGGGACCAGGCTGAGAAGGGCAGGATTTCTCTTAGAGGGAGTCTGGGTGGGGCCTGCAGCATCTGGAGAAGCTCTGTAGGAAAGTGAATGCCCACCTTGAAGTCAAAGTCATGCATCAGCCAAGTTTGAGAAATGCTGAGATGTGTGAGTAGGTGAACCAAACTGAGACCACAGTGGAGGCAAAACAGATTCAGAGTCCAGGGAAGGGATGGCACCGAGGACAGAAGAGTCTAGAACACAGGGAGCGGGGAGGGAGGAAAGGGAGGAGTGTGTTGACTTAGGAGTGTGCAGAGCCGGAAGGGGATGTTACCCACCAGGGTTCTTGGAATCCTCAGTCAATAGACATTGATAAGAGGCCAGACAGGAAATTCAGACAAGGTTTTATTGGGGCTCTGGGTGCATCAGGAAGGGAGTCAAGTGACAAGTTGCCTTGTTTGCTCCTGGGGGGTGAGGGGGTGTAGGGGTGCATGTGGGAAATCTGGTCCATTAAGTGGGGTGAGGGCAGGCTGGGTCCAGCATTGGGCCGGAGGGCTGACTGCCAGGTCTGCCCAGCCCCTTGGTGGTGCTCTGTGCAGGCATCACGTCCAGGTCCCTCTTTAGTTCTCCAGCTCTGAAGGGGTGACTGGAGTTTTGATCTTTTTCCTTTTTTTATCTCGTGCATCATTTGCCCCAGCTGTTCATGTATGTAGAGTTATTTTTAGTCTCTTGTCGTTTCCTTCTTGTCTGTGGCTCAAGATGTGTGTCCACGTGGAAGCACTGCAGCCCAGGTCCCAGCGTGTCTGAAATCTAGAACCTGGAGAGCGGGGAGGGGCAGAGAATCGAGGATGGGGCAGGCCTAGGACTGTGCAGAGCCCAGAAGAATCTAGAAATGCCGGTGATGGCAGACGAGTTTAGGGGGCAGGGGGTGAAGAGAGGGGCACTGCCCTGAAGGATGGGGGGGAAAGTCAGGGTGAGGAGTAACTCTGGTGGGGGAGGGACGGGGCTGCATTCCCAGTTTCCCTCCTTGAGGCAAATAGAGGCCTCAGGTGCATCTGGTACTGTTGGAACCGCCAGCCTCCTGGGCCCCGCCTTGGGAAGCACGGAGCTTCTTGGAGTCCACACCGTCGTCCACACGCTTCCCCTCCAGGGCAGTCCTCACACTCCGGGGGCTCCTCCGTGGCGCAGAGCTTCTCCTTCCCTCTGTTCTGACCCTATTCTGTCCCTAGAAGACTGGCGCCCGAGCCCTGCGCCCCTGACTCCTCTCGGGGCCGCCCGGGTTCCTCTGGCCCCTCCGCTGAGATCAGGAGCCCGTCGGCGGGGGTGCCGTCCCTGCTGCCCACAGGACGCGTCCTCAGGGCTCCCCTCCGGAATGTCCCGTTTGGCACCTCGCAGCCTTCCACCCCACTGGGATTCAGGTCCCTCAGCCTTCCTGCCCCAAGGACCCTGTTCTTCCAATTGCTTCTGGTTTCCCTCCAGATCTCCTTGCCAAAATTGGGCCTCCGTGTACTGGGGCCAGGTTACATCTGAGAGAGAGAGAGTTTTAAGTGAAATGGAAAAACTAGCTTTACTGCTTTGCCACACAAGGGGGACCAAACAGGCAAATTGCCCTCAAGACTGTGTCCTGGGACTTCCCTGGGTGTCCAGTGGTTTAGAGTCCACCTTGAAATGCAGTGGACGTGGGTTCGATCCCTGGTGGGGAATCTAAGATCTCACAGTCCAGGAGCAGCTGAGCCCTCGCCCCACAGCTGATGAGTCTTTGCGCTACAAGCAAGATCCCATCAGTGGTAGGGACTATCCTACATCTGCAAATCAGAACCAAGGCAGCCAAATAAATAGATAAATAAATAAAATATTAAAATAAAGGAAAGGCCGTGTGTCTGGTCCTGGAGGGGTTTGAGGAGTCTTACATTGTTCAAGGAGCAGAGCCTGATCAACTCGAGGACGCTCTTCTGTTGGGTCTGTGATGAGGTCTCGGGGAGCAGCAGCATCACCCTTGTGGTTCCAGGCGGTCTCAGGTCTTCCTGCTTGTGGGCGGCATCGTTCACTTCTTCCATCTGGCAGAGGTTTCAGATTCTGTAAAAGGGGTCAAAGGTCCTGGCTCCGAATATTATCGATAGCCCTTGAGGAAGAACTAACAGTCCATGAGTTTGTTTAATTGCTACGATATTATTATTTTGACTTCTTTGACAGTTTCCTTTATTTCTGTATTTTCTCACTGCTATGATTAAAGACATTCTTGACTAAAGTTGTTTTTCATAGATCAAAGGCAGGTGCACGTGGGTGGGGATCTACGAAGGCCTCATAAGTTCCTTCTGGGCGACAATTCCAAGGGGAGTCAACCTATCTGATTTGAGGAAAGGACACAAGAGCTGGAAATAATCTCAAGTACCAAGATTTGTTAGCATCAACAGTTTGTGTTAAGGAAATATTATTTGTCTCTTTGATCACCTTGTCCTAGCCCCTGGACAAACATTTGCAAAATATGAAAGCATATTACAATGAGAATAATGATTAATGATTTGTGATATTTTTCAAAAGAGTCCTCCTATTATAGAGGGCCACAAGCAAGATGAGTTTTCGAGTGTTTCCATCTGATAAATATGTCGTGTCCCAGTGGTCCTTGCTGTGAGGCTAGAGCTTGAATTGTCTCGCTCAGAATTAGTGTTGCAACCAGAGAAAGCCCGCACTAGCAATGAAGAGCCTATGTGCTACATCAAAGACCAGCCTCCAAGAATGCCTAAATAAGTAAATCATAAAACCACATGTACAAAAAAGAGTCTCAGACTGAATTCCAGAAGACAAGGAACCAACACCATTCTAACCTCAGGAAGTCCAGGCCCAAATCCTGCCATTTGATTTTGCTTGCCGATTTCTCTCTTCATAAGGGCCCCGACATATGAAGATTATTGCAAATGTCATGAGACGGTCATTTTTATTTACCTGATAAGGCTGCTCAGAGTTAAGCATCTCTAACTTCTGAGAAACCAAGCAAGAGAAAAGTAACATATTTCTGTTTTACTCACAGAGGGCATTTATTCAATTGCTGTCAATCATTAGTAGCTTGAGGGGAAGGGCTGGGCTTTATCTAGAAAGCCAACAGATCAATAATATTTCAGAGCAAAAAAACCCCCATAAACTTTAAAACTATATTTACAAGTTGACTCAGTATTTCATCTTTTGTTAAACACTTTTATAATACCAGCAGGGTTTTTTAATTGGGATTTTAAAATATCTTATCCAGTTAGTTGCCTGGTATAGTGTGAAACTGATCAGACATCAGTGCTCATCAAAATGGTCTCTGCTATGAATCTTCTTGGAGATGAAGACCTTTTGCAAAACCATCCAAGTACAATAACTATGTACTTATATATATATATAATATATATATATAATAACTATGTGTGACTGACTTAAAGACTGAAAGATATGGTGACACAACTGAGCACAATGTAATGGGTTAAGAAACTTGGTTACAATAACCAGAATTATGACTTGGTAGCAGAACTTGGTATGCCCTGGTATGTCCTAATTATGACATTGGGACCTACCACGTTCGTAGGAATTCCATTTTTTTTTTTTTTTAGCAAATCTCTAATAATAATATCCATCCCAGTATAATCTGAGAAGGCTTCTCATTCACTTGATAATGCTCCCCATGGTGTTTAACATACCAGTGATGCTAGTTAATCTAATATTCCCCTCTGAGATGCCTCACAGTTCCTCTGGAACACTCGGAGTTAGCTAGAGAAAGAGACTTACCATCTGTTCTCCAAGGCAGCTCATATTCCAGAAAAAGTTTGTTCTGTTAACAGAGAGAGAAAACCAAATTCCAGAATTGTTGCAGCTTACTATTAATAATAAAAGTTATTTACTTAATTAACTTATATTTAATCATAATCAATCCTGAAATGTACACAATTCTTGCTAAAGTCACATCATGAGAAATGCTGGGCTGGAAGAAGCAGAAGCTGGAATCAAGATTGCCGGGAGAAATATCAATAACCTCAGATATGCAGATGACACCACCCTTATGGCAGAAAGCAAAGAAAAACTAAAGAGCCTCTTGATGAAAGTTAAAGAGGAGAGTGAAAATTTGGCTTAAAGTGCAATATTCAAAAACTAAGATCATGGCATCAGGTTCCATCACTTCATGGGAAACAGATGTGGAAACAGTGGAAGCAGTGAGAGACTTTATTTTGGGGGGCTACAGAATCACTGCAGATGGTGACTGCAGCCATGAAATCAAAAGATGCTTACTCCTTGGAAGGAAAGTTATGACGAACCTAGATAGCATATTAAAAAGCAGAGACAGTACTTTGCCAACAAAGGTTCATCTAATCAAGGCTATGGTTTACCAGTGGTCATGTATGGATGTGAGAGTTGGACTGTGAAGAAAGCTGAGTGCTGAAGAATTGATGCTTTTGAACTGTGATGTTGGAGAAGACTCTTGAGAGCTCCTTGGACTGCAAGGAGATCCAACCAGTCCATCCTAAAGGAGACCAGTCTTGTGTGTTCATTGGAAGGACTGATGCTGAGGCTGAAACTTCCATTTATTTTTAGTAGATATTAAATCATATCATATTAGCACAATCCTTTAAAACTGAAAATCAAGAAATAGGCAATTTAATTTTTTTATCAACAGTATATTTGATAAGTATAAGACATGCATATCTTAGGGCACAGTTTTTCTTTTTGTCATACGAGATATATACTTAATAAATTCAAAAATGTTTAGTGTTTTTTCATAAAAGGAAAAGGTAATTAAACATAGATTTGTTCAGAACTCAATGCTTCACTGTTTTATCTAAAATTGATTTACATTTTCAATGAATTCTCATCATTGAATTTAATTTAACAAAACTCTAATGGTTTAAATTCCTGAGAGTCCAAAATACAAAGTGTAATTCTTTTCAAGAGCTTACCTAAAAGCTTATACACCATTTATCTCAGTTATTTATGACAGTTATCAGTGTGAGTGAACTTTCTTGCTGACAACTTTTGCCACAGGTATGACCTAGTGACTAGCAGTAGAACTAAGTACAGAAAAGAATGTTGGTGTCTCGTGTCTCCAGTAATCAGACACAGTTAAGAAGCTAAACTGATGTCAGTACCACACAGAGACTTAATACTGGACATTTCTCAGATTTTGTGACTCAGAAATACTCCATTTGTAAGTGCTTATTGTACTTTGAGTCAATGGAATAGAGCTCATTTAGAAGTTAACCTCAGGAATGTTTTCTAAAGACAAAGACACTCATGGAGACAAACACACGAGCAGAGATCTGTTTCATCATTTTACATTTCATGAATCAGGCCCTGCAATTAAACTTGTCAGTTGATGAAAAACAGAGAGAACCGTCAAATGTTCACACTTGAGGCCAAAGGCGTCTTTTTCTTTCCTCCTTCCACCCGTCTCCCGGCTCGGTTTCAGTTCTTCTAAATAAGCCAAGGCTGAAACGCAGGCAATGTGGGCTGTGTTTGTATTAATACTTAGGGACATGGTGAGGCTTAACATCAACTTTTCTCCTAAGAATACCTTTGTTCTCTCAGGGTGAGTGTTCTAGAAAACTAAAGTGTGTCATCAAGCCATCTCTCTCCAACTGCACATGCAAAAAGAACCAGTTCTGAAATTTCAAAAGAGTTTCGTCTCAACCATTTTCTCTAAAGTCTAATATTGCGACTACATGGTGTTAAACTATTTTGTCTTTATTGATATGTTTAAACGTGTAGGTCATTTTGCACCAGTCATGCAAAATGTGTCCTAGGAGGTTATCAGAGGAAATCAAAGGAGCATTTCCCATTTTTGATCAGACACCCATGAGCAAAATGCAAACCAGACCTCATTAGCTGATGGAAATCTTATATGAGGCGGAGGACACCAGAAAGCATAAAGCTCAGAGTGGCTGTTTCCAATTCCTGCCAAGTCCATGACCTGAGTCCTTAGACCTCACAGGTGGAATTTCCAACATGAAAACTAAACAGACAGGCACTCAACGTTCCCCAGATGGAAACAAATGTTCCTCAGATGGACACGTTGAAGGAGCCTCGGATACACAGTGGGGGATTCACCCAGATGCTGGCTGAGATGTCTCAATGTCCAAGATGCTGTCTTTCTCCTTCCTCAAAATAATTCCTTGGAGCAGCAAAATTCAAGCTGGAGGAAGACAGGAACATCCTTGAGGCGAAGGTGGCCTCCCCACCCTCTGGAGCGGCCCTTCCTCTTCCCTCCTCTACTGCCTTGGTGTCCCCACTGCCTGCTTGGTGGACCGAGTATGACTGGGGCTCAGCCTTCTTGACACGGGTCCTCAGAATTCAGGCCTCTGAAGGAATCTTCCCAGCGTTCCAACCTTCTGGAAAGAGGCTGCGTGGAGGAAAAATCTAGAGAGTGTGATGGAGCCAGGGGACACCCAGGGGGTCACCCCTAAGCCAACCCCACACTGGTCTCCAAATTTGTTACCCAAATTCAGCCTCTGCACACCAAGGCAAAGTGAAGTTTGTAAGAAAGAAGTTTGGGTGAGGTAGAAAGAAAGAGCTTTACTGCTTTGCTAGGAAAATTGGCCCACATTGGCCTAGTGCCCCCAAGACCGTGAGTGCCAGCCTGGAGTGGGTATGTGGAGTCTTTAGTGTTTATGGAGCCATGGCTGGTGTTGAGGCAGTGGGGAGGCCGCAGCATCAACCTTCTTGTTCCAGCCAGTCTGGGGTCTACCTGCTGTGGACAGCAGTTCACTTGTTCAGCCTGGTGGGGGTTTCGGTAACTGCAAAATAGCTCACGCATAAGGCACAGAATATTATCAAGAGACCTTGAGGACGAAAAGTCCTTGACTTTGTTTGATGGCTTGTTTGGTATTTTGTCTTGTTTGACATTTTCCCCTTCAGGATCCTCTCACTGCTCTGATGAAATTTATTTTTGGTTTCCCCCATCTGTGCCAGAAGGCATGAGGGATCTTTGTTCCCCGACCTGGATCCTACCTTCAGCCCATGAATTTCACTGGTGGAGTCTCAGCCACCAGACCACCATGGAAGCCCCTAAATGGATTATTTGGTGAAAGATTTTCTACAGACAAAAGGCTGGTGGAGGACTTGACTGGGGGTTTCTTCTGGGAAAGCCTCAGTGGGTCCTGCTTGGTTACAATCTGGCCCTTCCCTGGTCTGCCCCTGCCTGGCGTCTCAGCCCTCCAGGAGAAGGAAGTCGGCACAGAAACAGGCAGGAGGCCACAGGAGAGTTCAGATGCTCTTTATTTCTTTAGGGTGAAGTGTACACGTTATCAGGATGGCTGAGGGGTAAAGAATATGCCTGCAATGCAGGACACGCCGGGGACTTGAGTCTGGTCTCTGGATGCCTAAGATCCCCTGGAGTAGCAAATGGCACGCCACTACAGCATTTTTGCCTGGGAAATGCCATGGACATTGGAGCCTGGGGGGCCACAGTCCAAAGGGTCACAAAGAACCACCGAAGAGGCACACAGGCAGGAAGGTAACGTTCGTGTGGTGCCGGTAACAGCAAACTTTCGGTTTCTATATTTTGTCCTGGTTCCTGCAGTGGAGGAACCAGTACAGGAAGGCAAGCTGGTAATCTTTGTCTCCTGAACACTGTTACCATCATGTTAGTGATGTGTCTCCAGGTTCAAATCAGTCTTGTTGGTTAGGCAGGCAGAGTTGGGATGTGTAAATCATAAGCAAACGGAAATCTTGGTCATAAACATCCCACAGTGATAAGTCCTCTAACACAATAGTGCATTTTCTTAAGACTTCACAAGAGCTGCTCCTCCCCTCTGCTCTGACCCTATTCAGTCCCTTGAAGACTGGCATCTGGGTCCCTGACGCCCCCAGCTTCAACATGGACCACGGGAGGGCATACTGTGGGCAGGGATTGGAGACAGAGACCAGGAAGCTGTAGGTGAAAAGGGGATGCTGAGGACTTGGGAAGGGACACCAGCCTCATCAGAGACAAGCCCTTTCTCCTGAGAATCTACCCAGACATCTGGGGATTCCCTAGTGGACTAAGTGGTTAAGAATCTGGCTGGCAATGCAGGTAAGTATATATGAAAAGTTAAAGTGTTAGTTGCTCATTTGTGTCCGACTCTGTGCAACTTCACGGACTGTAGCCCTCCAGGCTCCTTTGTCCATGGAATTCTCCAGGGAAGAACACTGGAGTGGGTGGCCATTCCCTTCTCCAGGGATCTTCCCGACTCACGGATGGAACCCCATCTACTGCATTGCAGGCAGAATCTTTACCATCTGAGCCACCAGGGAAGCCCATCTACATATAAAATAGAAGAATATAATGTTTCACTTTAACTGATGCCTGGCCTAAATTTCCAGTCATACTAGCCATTGTTTTAAAATATCGCTTATGGGCAGAGACACTGTCAGTCAGTCAGTCAATTGAGTCGCTCAGTCGTGTCCGACTCTTTGAGACCCCATGAATCGCAGCACGA
>NW_011480165.1:0-460 GCF_000754665.1 Bison bison bison
TTGGTGAAATAATTGTCATGATGTAACCAATAAAACTAGTTGATGTGACTGTTCTTTTTTTTTCTCATCTTTCAAATTGTTGCTCTTGTATCATCAGAAAGAGCATTAGTGTAAAAATATATCCCTTAATCTATTTCAGGTATTGGTATGTATTTAGTTTCATGCTCAGTGTATGTTGGGAATGCAGTTTGAATAGAGCACTGGGCTATTAATATTTAAGATGGATTCAGAAGAGCCGACTCATTGAGCAAGCTCTGGGAGATGGTGAAGGATAGGGAAGCCCGGCATGCTGTAGTCCATGGGGGTCTCAAAGAGTCAGACACGACTGAGAAACTGAATGACAGCAACAGAAGACAATTACTACACAGTCTCTTGAACCAAAAACCATGTATGAAACTACTGTAAAAATACAGGACTTCCTTGGTGGTCCAGTGGTTATGAATCTGCCTGCCAATGCAGA
>NW_011480165.1:3987-5195 GCF_000754665.1 Bison bison bison
CATACAGATTTCTCAAGAGACAGGTCAGGTGGTCTGGTATGCCCATCTCTTTCAGACTTTTCCACAGTTTTTTGTGATCCACACAGTCAAGAGACTGAATATAGTGACAAAAAAGAAAAGCAAGGATGAAAATAAGGGAAAAAAACAACAAAGAGTAAGTAGCTGAGAGAGGAAGTATCAAAAGAAATGGCCTTCATTCATTCAACAAACTTCTCTGGAGCCTTGTACATTAAGGACTGAAAAAAAAAAAAAAAAACCTGTCCATTCACTTGAGGATTATCAGTTTAGTTAAGAGAGTGAGATGATTTTGTAGATAACAATAACATGATATTCAAAGTTAATACCTCTTTATCTCCTCAATCCTTTGAGATCTCAGTATATCAAGTTTCCTATCTACTCCATCTTCACACTTTCCTTTCTAGCTTACCTTTTTTTGAATTATAAATATGCAAAATTTTCTGTTAATTAAAAAAAAAATCTTCCACGGATACTGTCTCAATCTATCTGTCACTGCCTCTTTCTTTTCTTTCAAATACAAGTTATATTTAAAGTTTCAACTTAATATAATTTTCCAATTAACTCTTCAATGTATTGCTGTCTTCTGCTCTCAAAATTTCCTTGAAGCTGTGATTACTAAGGACATCAGTGACTCCCTAACTGACATATATAATTAATTAGTTCTTTTCTTACTTGATCTGTCTATGGCATTTGATACTGTTGACCTCATTGAAATGTTATCCTCCTATCTCCATGATATCAATTTTCTGGCTCTCTCCCTTATTCTCTAGCCATTCCTATTTTCTCTGAAGGTCTCCCTTACATATTGCTATACTCCAGAACTTAATCTTTGGTCCTTTTCTTACCCTTAATGTTCTTATGGGTTACTTAACCCATTCAAACAATATCTATTACCATTTAGCACACAGTTGACACCTAAATCTTTATCTGTAGGCCATGACCTCTATCTTGAGGTTCAGATTCAAATATCCAAGTTTTTAACAAACATTGACACATGGCACCCTAACACAGCTCGCTCGCTCTCTCTCTCTCTCTCTCTCTCTATATATATATATATATATATACACACACACACACACATACAGAGAGAGGAGAAAAAACAGAGTATTAATTATTTTCTTCAAACCCTGACCCTCATGTTTACTTAGTGTTATAAGATCAGTAAATCTGACTACTCCCTCTTATTTATC
>NW_011480165.1:5295-7018 GCF_000754665.1 Bison bison bison
AAATGGTAACATCAATCAATCGTAAGTCTTTGATATTTTAAAAATTGACATCTTCTTCCCTCATTAAAAAAAGTTGTATTCTACTAATTGGTTCTGCTACCTTAGTTTTACTCTCTTCCATTTCATCTTCCATATAAATTTCAGAATGCCTTTTTTACAGTGCATACCCTACACTGTCACTTGCCTACTTCATGTCTCTCAAAAATTCCTTGTTGTCTGCAGCAATGGCTCTTAAACATTCTTGTGCCTAAGTGCACTTGGAAGGATTTGTTAAAACAGAGTGTTGGGCTCTGTTCCCTGGGGTTTCCAATTCAAGAGCTGTGATGTTGGGCCTCAGAATTTACACTTCTGTTTCCCAGGCTAATTTGGAGGCATACTCAACAGACTTTATCACTTAGTTGTACAGGGAGCAGAAGGAAAAATAAAGAGTGCAGGATGATAGCTGAAATTCTTACATTAGAACTTAAGAAATTGGGTGGGTGTTGGTGCGATCACTGAGAAAAAATATAGGAAGTTAACTGGGAAAATGATAGCAAATGTGGTGAGGTTAACTTTGAAATTTTAAGGTGTTTTTTCAAACTTCACCCTGTATTTCCATACCCTTTCTTGCCTTGAACAATCTCTAGTTTCCAATCATCTTGTACAATGTATAAGCACTGAGTGCATGGAAGAGATACCATGTCTCTTTTCTAATGATCTAGATGTATGGAATTCCTTTGCCTCTCACCTTTTTTTTTTTTTTTTGTTAAATATCCAACTTATCTGTTATGACCCAGTTTAAGCATCTTTTTCTCATTTTAGTCTTCCCTTCTTAGTCTCTACTTTCTCATCTTTGAAATGAGCTTAAGAATATTTTTTGTTTATGATGGTCACATGAAGACTTTTATGAAGATACCCATAGCCCCAGAGGAGGAACACTGATTGGAAAAGTGGTTTCTAGATTCTTCTAGTGTCGAGATTTGCATGTTTTAAGAAAATCCATACATTTGTCAATGACAAAACAATATGCATTACCATATACACTATTGCTAATTCCATCTAGTCAAATTCGGTAACGTTAAATTCATGGAGTCTCTATACTTCCTAGTTCACAAACAAAGAAAATTTATTAAATTACTGTGTGGTACCCTTCTAGACTCTTTGGGGATTTATAGGCTGGTTATAGAGACAAAACCAACATATATCAAATAATTAGAAAGCAATTAGGTACTAAAATGTGTGCAATTATAACAGGGTAATCAGAGAAAGTGGAACTGAACATCACCAGAAGTAACAGAGAAGACTTCATAGAGGAATTAGAGCTTGAGCTGAGTGTTGACAGTTGGTGAGAATTGGATAAATGGAAAGAAGGGGGAAAAAAAAAAAACACTAAATGTCAGAACAATAACAAGAACAAAATCTCAGAAATAGGAATTAGCCTAGCCTATGTAGAAGGCAATGAGAAAATCAGGTTAACCAGAACAGAACATTAGGGACAAAGTGAAACCAGAGATTAGATTCATGGTCAAGGGTCAACATTTAAAATATCCTGAAAACAATGCAGGGAAATTTGGTTTTGATTTGGCAAGTGATGGGGATATTTTTAACTTTTTATTTTTTATTGGAATATGATTGATTTAGAATGTTGTGTTAGTTTCAGGTGTAGAGTAAAGTGAATCAGATAGATTATATATATATATATATATATATACACACATACATACATACATATACATATACATAT
>NW_011480165.1:9355-10681 GCF_000754665.1 Bison bison bison
TGGAGAAAGATACGGCTACCAACTCCAGTATTCTTGCCTGGAGAATTCCATGGACTGTGTAGCCCTGGGGTTGCAAAGACTAGGACATGACTGAGCAACGTTCACTTTCCACTTTCATGCTTTAATTCGAACTATTTTTCAGCAAGTATCCAAATTTTAAAATGGATGCCAATAAGAACCAAGGACTTAGAGAGTATAGCCAAAGGGAATGCATTAAGTTTTGTTCATTTGAAAAGGGGGTCTATTCGAGTTTCTGCATGTTTTCATCAAACTTTGGAGAAAACACAAACACACACACACAAACATACACACTCACTCCATGCTTCAGTACAACTGATGGGAATACTAAAGGAGCACATATATCTCCATACACGCATTTGAGAACACTGCACATTGCCATGGCTGATTTATGAGACCTTTTCACTAAGAGGGATAAATGTATTATTAGGACTGCTGAGAATAAGGTTCATAACTCAAAAATATGCCATTTGTACCTTTAAAAATATGTCACTGTCAAAATTCTTCATCTTCTCCTGGGATCTGTGGCATGCTGCACAATGTCTTAAATATGAAAAATACTTGATACACATTTTGGTGACAATTCAGTAATTCAAATACTAGTGGAAGGGCCAGGAGACTTTACCTAGTCTAGAACTCTACTTATTTTTTTATCAGCTGAAGTTAAGATAAGAGGACATCATTTATTTATGTATTTATCTATGTATTTATATTTTGTTTATTGGGAGGGGACTGAAACACAAAATTTTTCTATAAAATCTCTACTGCCTAAGAATGATTCACACTAACTCTGTTAACTGCTCGAAGGAGAGGTCTTAAGTATACAATTAAATAAAACCTCAGTGGTTTCTGATTGTGCCTCTTAAGTATTCAAAGTAAGTAGCCAACATAAATTGACTAATCTTTATCATTCTAATCTTCAGACACAGTCAGTCTTTTTTAAGCCTAGTGGGCTAGTTTTACAGAACAGCATATTTCAAATAACCCAAAGTTATGCTATGACTGAGACTTCTTAGGTATCATTAATTTATTGCAGCACCCTACAACATGATTATTATTCACTCTGGAGTGTCATAAATAATTGAAGCCTAACTACATTGGCTGAAATAAATTAACAAAATACCACAAGCTAGTTTTCTCATGTGTAAAATAATGAATAATAATAGCTACCTTGCCTTGCCTACCTCAAAGAGTTCATCCCATTAGTCCAAGAATTAAATGAAGAAAATATCTGTGAAAATGTTTTGTGTGCTTTAATTTTAAAGCATTATTTTGAGGTTGGTGATAGTAATTCCAGGTCTCTAACTT
>NW_011480165.1:10781-12620 GCF_000754665.1 Bison bison bison
CCCTCAAACAGAATTGCAAGTGAAAGGTGGTTAATTAAGGCCTTGGTAATTAACTTGTGATTACTAATATATTAACTTCCCTTAAGCATGTTAAAGGCCCATCAGATAGTGGGAAATACTATTTTATAAAGCAATATCTTTGCACTTTGATTAAAAAAAAATATAGGAAACTCTTAAACAAGCAGATTAAGAGGATAATGGTTGCTATATACTAATTCATATTACAAATATATTAATTTAAATAGAAGTCTGCTATAGCATTTAACCGGAGAAGGCGATTTACTCCTCATTCGTTCTTTTATCCAATCAACATTTATTGGGATTGACAAGTACACGCTGCTATACTTAAAATGGATAATTGAATCACTTTGCTCCACACCTGAAACCAACACAACACTGTTAATCAGTTTTACTCCAATATAAAATAAAAAGTCAAAAAATAAATTTAAAAACTTAAATAACGTCAAAAAACATTCATCAAACACAAGTTATACTGTAGGCACTCTGCTGGATGTTGGGATGATTTTTGATGTATACACACACTGCTTATTTATAGGATTCAGCTGTATGAATGTTTTGATATCAGTAGAATGCCAGCTTATAAATGGGGAGAAATTGTGATTGGTGAGAGGAAGGAGGTGAAGAGTGGTGTGATTTGAGACAGGGGCCAGATCACAAAAGTCTTGGTGATGGAGACTCACTTAGGTTTTAATGGAGTTGAGTGATGTGATTAGATCTACATTTTAGAAAGAGCATGGTGTAATCTTCCTTTTTCTCTGAAAGTCTGACTGTTAGAGGGGCACAATCACAGAGGAGGAAAAACTGGAAACATATGATGAAAAAAATTTAATTGACTGGAAGACAGGTGAATAGGAGATGTTTCCTTTTTTAAAGTGATTCCTAAAAGAACACAAATCAGTATGACTGAAGAGACTCTGAGCTATATGTATCTCATAGACTATTTCCATAGGTTAGGGAAAGGGGAGATGGGGAGGTTAAGGAAGGTTGGGGATAGGGTTGAGGCAAATCTCCATGTTGTCCCAAGTTCAGTAGAACATATAATGCAATTGTCTGTGATGGTCCCAAAATCTGCCAGTTGCCCCAGCGTAATGTTTAGTAATTTATCCTTTTTCAGTTTCAAAAAGTATCCAGTTGGGAAGATAATTATATAAGCACCCTACCTAAAGGCACACTCTACTAATAAAATATTCATTCATTACCTTGGAAGTCATTGGAAAAGAACATTTTAGAGATCTGCTGGTCTAGACAGAGCAAAGTGAAACAAACTCTATAATTACTCTACCCTAGAAAGACAGTAATTCCCCAAAAGAAAAACATGAAATGACTAGTGGGATGTTTGTCAAACCCATGGCTGACAAGCCTCTAGTTCCTTTCCTGAAAACATTGAGCACAATTACCCAGAGGAAATTTCTCTAAGACATTCACAGCTCCTGAATGGTATTTGTCTAACAACTGAATAATCCAGCTCAAGTCATCACAACAGTAGAATTTGGTAATTGAGAGAATCAGTGGATCATCTTTTAGGGAAAATGGCAATTTAATGCCTATACTCAGATCCTGGCCATAGAAGACAGTAACAAGGCCAACAAATGGTGATATCTAAGATAATACTTTGATTCTAAGATAAAAAGAATCCAACTCAATCTGCTCCACTTTGTCAAAGAAACATATAAAATGACAAAGAAAATGTTCTATAAATCGCGAATAGTAAGAAAATAACCAGAGAAGGCAATGGCATCCCACTCCAGTACTCTTGCCTGGAAAATCCCATGGATGGAGGAGCCTGGAAGGCTGCAGTCCATGGGGTCGCTGAGGGTC
>NW_011480165.1:13523-15823 GCF_000754665.1 Bison bison bison
TACTTGCCATGAGAGCTCCATGAACTGTATAAAAAGGTAAAATAAAAAATGGAATAGGAAAGCACAAAATAATCTGCTACCAAAACTAAGTAGGAAGAAAATCACTCCTGTGAGGATACTTTAAAAACACATTAAAATAAAATATAATAATTTACGCTAGGAATTATTTTGCAGTCAATTATTTTTAAGCAGAAATACAAGCTTGCAACTGAATTTGCAAATTTCAAATGACTCTAATAAGGAACTAATTCCCAAAGATTAGCACCAGTATCCCTTTTATGTAATAAGACACAAAGTAAATCAAATCAAGACAAAACGGTAATAAGATGCAATCAGGATGTATTAAATAAAACTAAATTGTGGATAAAAGAGATGTTCCACACACATAGAAAAAAAACTCTCTGACAAATCTAGACACAAGAAAATGAATATTTTGTTCTAATTAAAGGGTGATTTCAAGAACAAAACAGTCAGTGGTAACAAGATTGAGAGATAGATGTAACCCTTCCACTATTTTCAATGATAAATTGGACCGTTACTGAATTGGCCTCTTCATAGACTGTGGTTATTGCCCTTTTTCCCCTAGTTGTCAGACTAGCTTGTCCTTATAACACGGGGATGTTAAGCTGGAAATTATAAAAATCTTTCAATTAAAATACAAAGTCCAATTTTTTTGCACAATGTTTGCAGAAAATCTGTGATCACAACAATTCATTTTATCTTCCTAATGGTATTAATTTTGAGTCACTGTTAGTGAAAAAAAAGTTTTGTTTTGGTAAAGTATTTGTTTTGATCTAAAACTTCTTGTGGTATGTCTCAATATGAGTATGTGCATTTTAAATTCTTTGTTTAAACAGGCAAAATTGGAGCAACGGACATGGTCAAAGTTACTAATTCATGCTTTTATAGAATAGCTTGTTTTCTTCAATTAACACATACTAAAGACTCAAAGCACAATATACCAATCACTTTCTGTTTTTTAAATTAACCTGAGTCGAAGAGGTCTTAATTTTTAAGTGTGTTGAAAATGCCAAGTCCTTTATTCCCAAATTTGAAAAGAGATCTTTATTAAATTAATTGTTATGAAGAACTAACTTCACATTATAATTAAGCTTCACATACAATGTAGTTTTATAAGTTTCATAGTAAGGAAATGGTCCTGATTACTGTGTTGGCATAAACAAAGTAAAATAGAACTATCTACTCATAAGCATCAAGTTAGACACATTTTTACAGAAAATTCACACAGGAAAGTTATGATGAAAAATAGAAGGTTGATGAATAAGTATATGATTTCTGATCACAGGTACAAAACAGCAACAAAAAGCATATTCTTTATAATGAATTTGGAGTTATGCTCTGCCTTCACAAATGAGCTGAGATCCATAGTGTTAAATAAATATTTTATATTTGTGTGTGTATACCAATACTTTTACAGTTACATATATATCATCTTCTCTGAACCTCAAAATCTACTCTGGTAGACTTGACAACCAGAAGGAACCTTAAAGATCATGTTGTTTATTTTGTCTCTTTCTCCCCAACTTCCGTTTTATAGATGAGAAAACTGAGGCTCAGAGAGATAAAGCATTTTCATTAAGGTCCTATAAAGACAGTGGCAGAGCCAGCTTGAGATTTCATGTCACATACTCTCACTTTTAATATATGATCAAATAGGTAGAATTAAATCTAATAGTGTCAGGGAAATGTCCTAATATATTAAGTCACAGCCCTCAAATCAGTGTTTCACAAACTAGAGTTCTTTAGGGGGCAGAAACTTTTATGAGAATTTTCTGCTTGTGTATATTTCAACAAAACTAAGTCAACAAAATTTATTTTAATATGCTAGGTGATCACCTCAAAACTGGGTACTACCACATGGCTTTCATGCCAAATTTCACATATTTGTGATTATATTGGTACCAACTAGTACTGTACATAAATGCATACATATGAATGTATATAAATGATGCCTTCAGATTAAATGAGAACCAAAGTTTATCATGGTTCACTACAATCCAAATAATAAATAATGACAGGGAACTTGAAGCACCTCACAGCACATAGTAATGCAGTTATGTGCAATTCAAAAGAACCTGTGCTTGTTAGTCAGTACATATTTCAAGCAATGATTTTATTTCAGTAAATTCTGACTGCTTCACATGACTTTTTAATTTATCGGCTTTGTGCTTTGATTTATATTTCATTTGTAATTTTATCTCTGAATGAAAGTTATACATCTAAAGATTTACAATTAACTCAATATCTGTTGGGCTTTCCTGATGGCTCAGACAGTAAGG
>NW_011480165.1:15923-17018 GCF_000754665.1 Bison bison bison
TATTGTGATTACATATTGATGCACAGGGCTCAGAGAAAGCAAAGGAATATCCTATCTTGGAACACACATTAAATGTGAGGTCTCATCTTATTGAAACATTAACATCATGGGGAAAGAGAAGAATGAAATGTCTAAATATTATAAGACTTTGCTCCATTTAGGTTCTCATCACTTCTCTTGGTTTCCACTATCTTGTCTCCTCTTACCTCTCTTTCACCTCCAGAGCCTGGTTCTGATTTTACATTTGAGCTTCAAATCCACATTTCTTCTGCTTAATAGATCCTTCTACTTGGACATCTTACCATCAACTTAATCTCAGAATGTCAGAAACCAAATTATCTACTTTTTTCTCCAAGTCGTTGATCCCTTTAGATCAATGGTACAATCATTCTTGTCACTCAAATCTGAGACTTGGAAAACCCTATTGCTTCTTTCTCCAAAATGGCTATGGTATTCATATCCTCCTTTCTGTTCTCATTGTTACTGACCCAGTTTATACCATATCCGCTTACATCTGGATTATTTTAAACAATTATTAATCGTGCCATTATATACTATGTTGTAAGTACTATCCTGACCACAGACTCTGGAAACAGCCTCTATCTAAATCTCTCAAGTAAACTCTGCTACTTATTACCTGGGGATTCTTGACAAGTTATTTTCTCTCTCTATGCTTTACTTTCCTTCATCTAAATAACAGGAAGGATAATAACAATAAAACCTGTCTTATAGGGTTGCTGTAAGAATTAGACATATTAAAATGTCTAAAAAGTGTACTGGCTGACATACAAGTGGTAAATATGTTTTGTCTGTTAATATAAACTGTTTCCCACTTGCTCTCTCTAAATCCAACAGCACCTGCCTATCACCTTCTCTGTTTAGTGTGTGAGCAAGCCTATGCACAATTGCTTCATTAATATGAATGTATTTTGAATGCATTTTACCTTTATATTTTTGGTTTGCTGATCTTCATGTTTTTAGTACCATGTTGTGCCATGCTTAGTCACTCTGTCGTGTAGGACTCTCTGCAACCTCATGGATCCTCTGTCCCTGGGTATTCTCTAGGTAAGAATACTGGAATGGGTTGCCATGCCC
>NW_011480165.1:19327-20109 GCF_000754665.1 Bison bison bison
CAGTTTTACCAAAGTGAGCTGACATAATTTCAGGCAAAAGTAAAGAAACTTGACATTTTAGTCAGGTTGTGTAATTTACCACAAGTAAATGAATGCTTTCTGTTAGGCTCCTTTCAAATATTGAAAAAGACACATAGATTCTCATTATTACCTTCACAGATACCCCCAGGGAGAGGGTGTGGGCAGAAAACTCAGGCTAGAAATCTCTGGTATAATAGAAAAAGCACTGGATTCTAATAAATGACACAGAATCACAGAGCCTCAGTTTTGGTTTCCTATTAAAGAAGACCAATATCTCATACACTACCTTGCAGCTACGATTTTTGAGTATGTCCTCTGTGTAAGTCACACTGCTTACTGCTTTATATATGCAGTCTTATTTAAACCTAATATCTCATGATGTTATCCCCATTTTACAAATGAGAACACTGAGGTGTAAGTGGTCAAATGAATGTTCAAGATGATACCACATGTAAATGGCAGAGCTGGAGTTTTTGAGTCCAAAGCTATCTTCTTAACATCTCTGTCATACTCCCACATTCTAGGGGTAAGTGATATCCAAGCACTTTGCAGATTAAACGTTATACAAATGCAAGGGACAATTGCTATTGGCATTCATGAAAGAAGTCCATTCCTACAATCCTTCCCTATGCTCGGAGTCCATCATCTCTCTTTCAGTTTCACTGTCTCCCACTCCAATATTGGCAAACTACTGGTTAATTCCTTCAAAAACACAAGCCTTCAAAGGTTGATTTTCTGCCATCTTTTCTTTGTCAGTGACA
>NW_011480166.1:0-1766 GCF_000754665.1 Bison bison bison
ATAACTGGAAAACTTAGTGGGGCAGCGCCATCTGCATGTGGAATTCTTGAAGGACATCACAAAGCCTTGTGGGTGTTGTGTGTCCATGACCTTCAGGTACAGGAACAGCCATCCAGCACAGACAGTTTTGATATGGGCAAGATGAGAAAGAGAAGGGGGATGGTCCCAAGATGGTGGAGGAAAAGGATAGGGAGACCACTTTCTCACCCCCAAATCCATCAAAAGATCGTTTGAATGTTGAGCAACTTCCACAAAATAATTTCTGAACACTGGCAGAGGACACCAGGCACCCAGAAAAGCAGCCCAATCTATTCAAAAGGAGGTAGGACAAAATATAAAAGATGAAAACAGACAAAAGATTTAGGGACAGAGACCCGTCCTGAAAAGGGAGTCGTGAAGGAGAAGTTTCCACATTGTAGAAAACCCTTTCATAGGTGTGTCTGTGGGGAGTTTTGGGATCTCAGCGGGCAACATAACAGGACGGGGGGGATACCCTACAGAATATGCGCCTCACCACAACTACAAGCAGAGATGGAGAAGCGGCACAGACACTCTCTTCCACCAGCAGCAGGTGGGGGCTGGACTGGGAGGTACAGGCTGCATCATCGATCCTTATGCTAAGGACCGGGCCTGAATGCCCTGAGGACAATCTGAGGAAGCCAATGTGAGATAGCAACCTAAACGTGGGATTGCTAGAGAGATGAAAAACAAGAAATAAACCTTTCCTGTGAAAGGCTCTAATGCTACACGATGACCCCTGGTGTGCTCACAGAACAAAGGATTGAGCGAATACCAAATGAGAGCAAGCCAGCTGCCATTTAGGGCCCTCCCTCCCCAGTGCCAGAGAGGCAGCTGTGTCACAGCCAGAGCTGGAAGGCAAGGGACTGCTGCAATCTTGGCCCCAGAGACTGCATCTTCTATCAAACTGTGAGCAGGCTCCAAGTTGCTAATCATGTCTTCCTGGGATACTGGACAGTTCACATCTGCCAGGAGTGTCACAACCTGAGATCAGCTCCCCAGAGGAGATACGTAGCACACCTGAGGCTGTCACTGTGCACCTAGGAAACCAAGTGGCCAGGACCGGGGCGGTGCACAAGATGCATGGCCCACCTGGGACAGTGCACTCACCAAGCGCCCAGTTACCTGAGTTGCTCAGACCTGGGAAAGGCACAAAACCCACAGCCCATCTGGGTCTGTGCCCCTGCAGAGCACCCTAGAACCTGAGTGGCTTAGACCTGGGAAGTGCACAAAATGCAGGGCCCACTTGGGACAATGCCCTTGCAGAGCACCCTGGAGCCTGAGCAGTGTGGACCCAGGAAGTACACACCACCTTGGGCTGTGGCAAACCCAGTGTGGTCCATCCACTGCAAGCACTCCCCACACATGCCAGTGGTATTTGTTTGCAGTGCCCCTCCCTCCCCACAACACAACTAAACAAATGAGCCTAAATAAGTGGCCACCTTCACCCCCTTGAGTCAGGGCAGAAATTAGACATGGAAGAGAACTGAAAACAGAGGAAGCCAAAATAAACAAAGAAGGGGGAACCACTCTGCAAGTGACAAGTGCAACAGAATAAAACCCTGCAGTTAATGTTGAGACTGTGCACTTGAGAGGCACCTATAGACCTTGAAAACAAGATCTCAAGCCAGAGATGAGCCAGAATATATATAAGATATATATGCCAGATATACAAGCCAGAATAAGGGGTTATCTGACTGGTTCCAAATAGGAAAAGGAGTACGTCAAGGCTGTATATTGTCACCCTG
>NW_011480166.1:4584-5537 GCF_000754665.1 Bison bison bison
CCTTTATCTGCTGAGTATTCCTATGTCTCTTCATCTTGTTTAAATTGCTGAGTTTGGGGTGTCCTTTCTGTACTCTGGCAGTTTGTGGAGTTCTCTTTATTGTGGTGTTTCCTCGCTCTGTGTGGGTTTGTACAGGTGGCTTGTCAAGATGTCTTGGTCAGGGAAGCTTGTGTCGGTGTTCTGGTGGGTGGAGCTGTATTTCTTCTCTCTGGAGTGCAATGAAATGTCCAGTAATGAGTTATGGGATGTCTATGGTTTGGGGGTGACTTTGGGCTGCCTGTATCTTGGAGCTCAGGGCTGTGTTCCTTGCTGCTGAAGAATTTGCTTGGTATGTCTTGCCCTGAAACTTGTTTCACCCAGAGAGGTTTACAGCGTTATATGGAGAAGAGAAGAGTGAGGAGGGAGTTAGAGGTGACCCGAATGAGATGAGGTGGAATAAGTAGAGGAGAGAGTGGGCTGTTCAGTAATCTCTTCCTTATGTGCACTCCACCACTGGACCGGTCAGAGTTGTTCACAGAGTTATATAGAGAAGAGAAGAAGGAGGAAGGTGGCAGAGGTGGCCAGGAGGATAAATGGGGGGAATGAAAAGGAGGGAGACAGATCCAGCCAGTAATCAGTTCCATAAGTGTTCTCTACCGTCTGGAACACACAGAAATTCACAGAGTTGGGTAGAGTAGAGAGGGGTTAGGGAGGAGACACAGGCGACCTGGTGGAGAAAAAGGAGAGTCCAAAGGGAGAGAGAGAGCAGTTAAGCCAGTAATCTCGCTCCCTAGTGAAAAATGGGTACTGAAGATTGGGTTCTTAAAGGTACAAAATTGGTAACAAATACATAAAAGCAAAAATTAAAAATCTAGAGTAGAGTTTGGAATTTTAAAAATACGATGTTAAAGAAAAGAAGAAGGAAAAGAAAGAGAGAAAAAACGAACAAACAAAAACAAACAAGGTCGTGAAAA
>NW_011480166.1:7323-11418 GCF_000754665.1 Bison bison bison
GGCTCTAGGTTGCTCCGCCGGGAACCATCCATGGCCGGCCCTGGGCTGCCTGTACTTCCCAGGTCCAAGCCGCTCAGGTTCAGGCACTCGGGTAGTCCTCAGAGGCATAGACTCTCGGTTGGGCCTGCGTTTTGTGCCCTTCCCAGATCCGAGCAGCTCAGGTGATGAGGTGTTTGGCACGCGCAATTGCTGTGACTTGTCGCCTCCCTGCCGCTCGGTTATCTAGGTGTGCACCAGCACACCTTCTCAGGCAGATGTTGACCGTCCAGACCCCCAAGAAGTTTTAGTTAGCAAAGAAGCCTGCTTACAGTTTTGTAGATAATGTCTCTCTGGGGCAGCGATTGTCCCCTTCGGGCTCTGGCTGCCTATCACCAGAGGGGGATGGTCTGCCGCCGGTATCTCTGTTCAGTCCTTTGTTCCGTGCGCGGGCCTGGCGGTGTCATAGGTTAGGGCTGGCTTTTCGCGTGGTAGATATTCCACAGTCTGGTTTGCTAGCCCAAATTATTTCGCTCAGATAGCGCTCGGGGTATTCAGGCCAGATTCTTGCGATGCAGCCGCGCCGCGCCTCCCTGCCCAGCCCCCACTTGCTAATGGCGGATGCAGGTGTCTGCACTGCTTCTCTGCTGGGGGAGTTAGTGTAGGGCTCGCAATGTGCGGGTTTTAATTGTTTATTTATTTTTCCTCCCTGTTATGTTGCCCTCTGTGCTTCCAAGGCTCGGCACAGATTCGGCAGTGAGAAGGTTTCCTGGTGTTTGGAAACTTCTCTCTTTTTAAGACTCCCTTCCCAGGACGGAACTCCGTCCCTCCCTCTTTTGTCCCTTTTTTTGTCTTTTATATTTTTTCCTACCTCCTTTCGAAGACTTGGGGTGCTTTTCTGGGTGCCTGATGTCCTCTGCCGGCATTCAGAAGTTGTTTTGTGGAATTTACTCGGCGTTTAAATGTTCTTCTGATGAATTTGTGGGGGAGAGAGTGTTCTCCCGGTCCTACTCCTCCGCCATCTTAGCTCCTCCCCCGACCACAGCTTTCTTATCCATTCATCTGCTGATGGACATCTAGGTTGCTTCCATGTCCTGGCTATTATAAACAGTGCTGCGATGAACACTGGGGTACACGTGTCTCTTTTAATTCTGGTTTCCTCATCAGAATTGATGCTTTTGAACTATGGTGTTGGAGAAGACTCTTGAGAGTCCCTTGGACTGCAAGGAGATCCAACCAGTCCATCCTAAAGGAGATTACTCCTGGGTGTTCACTGGAAGGACTGATGCTGAAGCTGAAACTCCAAAACTTTGGCCACCTCATGCAAAGAGTTGACTCATTGGAAAAGACCCTGATGCTGGGAGGGATTGGGGGCAGGAGGAGTGGGGGATGGCAGAGGATGAGATGGCTGGATGGCATCACTGACTCGATGGACGTGAGTTTGGGTAAACTCCGGGAGTTGGTGATGGACAGGGAGGCCTGGTGTGCTGCGATTCATGGGGTCGCAAAGAGTCAGACACGAGTCAGTGACTGAATTGAACTGAGTGCAGAGGAGCATGAATGTGAAAGAACATGGCCTTCTCAGGGAAGAACACATATTCTGGCCTCATGGGAGACGAAGAGAGTTAATGATATAACTTGCAAATGATGAAGGGAAAAAAGATAAGTGGCCCAAGGCAAAGAAACATGAGTTGGATGTGGTAAGCTCCACTGAGATCCAATTTCTTTTCAAATCTACCATTTGGGTGTCAGTGCAGGGTCAGAAGAAGAGGGAGACAGAGCACCCATGGTCACCGTACTCCAACACCACGTGAGACTTTCACATGCACAAGCACAACATGTCTGCTGCCCCGTGGAACAGGGCGTGGCTGTGGGTGCAGACATCGAAGGCAAGGACCATGGTGTCACCAGAGAAGCCATAAAGGCAGCCATTAACCACATGTTAAACCAGGTCAGTCCTGTCGGGACCATCTTGAGAAGAGGAATGACCACCTCCGTGGCCACCTGCAGTAGTGCTTGAATGCAAGTGTCAGATGCATTTTGAGTTTCAGCAGCCATGCATGGAGACCCCAAGGATTGGCAGCCCTTAGTGGATCCCTCCAAGAGCCCGTGAGCCAGATCTCTATCCTGCCTCCCTGAGGCAGACTCTAGACTTAGCCCTCACCACCTGGCTGAGGGCTGGCCTCCAGATATCCTAGAGGATCTGCCTGCCTAAGCCATGCTTCTGGTACCTCCCTTGGGAGGCCTGGCATGGCCACACCTCCTGGCATCCCTTCCTGGGGTCAGGTGTGGGCCTGTTACTGACACTACTTGCCTGCCTGTCCAGATCTTTGATGCTCCTCCTTCTGTCAAAGCACTGAGTGTCTGCACTGAAGTAGTGTTCACCAGGGCTTCCATACGTGTAGGTAAACACACACACACACTGACAAAAGGTCATTCACATTATCAACTTTATATTATATGTGCAAAGCTCCTACAAAAGATGTCTCTCAAATTTGATCCACTCATGAATGGAATGAAAGCACCGGTTTCCCTGCTTTCTTAATGTTAGATTTTCCAACCAACATTGTACATGTTATAGGGAAAAGGCGAGTCTTAAGTTCTTTGGTTTGCATGTGTTTGTTTGTTTGTTTGTTTGTTTTTTGCATGTGTTTGAATAATACTCGGGGGCAGACAAAAAGCATTTGAATGAAAATTATACCAGATATTCACTGGACTTCTGGAACTATTCTCTGTGGATTGCCTGATCAAGAACTTGGCCCATCGATCATTGGTCAGTGTGAGGGTGTCCCTGGTAAATCCAGACTTGTGTCTGGTTTTTGTAGTGATGGCATTCTGGCTTAGGACAGTGACATTAACCAGTGAAGTTCAGTGGAACCGGGAATCCTTAGTGTCAGAGTTGCCACCCTCGTCCTTCCCTCAGGAGATGGGCTCCATGCTGCCACAACACAGGGCTGGACCAGGGTATGAAAATTGTCGTGTGTCATCTTCTGGGACTTGGTTCAGTCACTAAGAGTAGATCTACATCTGGAAGAGTAATGGCTGCCCCAGTAGACCCACATCACTTGTCACAATCAGCAGAGAAACTCAGACCACACATAGCAGGAACTGGACCTTCATGTCGGTGCCACTGTGGCTGGAGACTAGGACGAAATTGTAGCCTGTGTCCTAGCCTGTGTCCCTGGGATACAGACAGATGGAAAAAGAAATCACTGGAGGGATATAGTGACAGAAAAACGAATGGGGAGGCAGACGGAAGGCTGAGAGGACACCAGTACTGGAAGCAAGGCACAGACTAGCCTGCATTTGCCTCTGTCTAGAGGAGACTTGTGCCCTAGGGGCTTCCAAGATACTCACAGCCTTTCCAGTCTGAGTCCACCCTTCCTCCAAGCATCACCAGAATACCTCCGTGCCTGGAGATCCGTCCCAAATATCATGAGATGACCACCAGTCAATCCCAAAGTCTTGGCAGAAAGGTGGTCTAGGCCTTTCATGTCTTGGCATTCCTTCGGTGGGGAAAAGAATCAGAACAAAAAGCAGAAAAGGAACCCAGAATGGGCAGGTCCCTACTGATCCTGTTCTCCTATAACCTTCCTGTCACCCATTCATTTATCTCCTAGGTGAGACCACATTCAAGGAAAAACATGAGTAGAATTAGGCAGCGATCCCCTGCTCTCTGAATGTGTGTGTGGGGGGGTGGGAGGAGGTGGGGTGTGGAAGGGGCAGGTGAGCCTTAGCGATTTACAAGGTCCTTGACCTCCACTGGAAGAACAGAGTTCTAAAGGTGCACACCAGGTTCAGGAGTTATGTGTGCTGCTATATGAATGTGCCTGTGCACTGAGACCCTCCTTCTGAGTGTCAGGATATCCTGTGTTTCACATAGATGCCCTTGCATCATCACATTTATCCTCACATCAATAGTTATGAGGGAGACACATACAGCCTGGCCCATAAAAAGCCCTCAATAAATGGAAAAAATTATGCTCACTCTCTCAAGTCTTCCCCAGGTTCAAAATGCCTTGGTCTCTTATAACACAGAAAACATGCCCATTGATTAATTTTGTAATTGATAACCACAGATCCTGTATTTGGAGTACTGGTGAGAAGTAGTCCCACCTG
>NW_011480167.1:0-497 GCF_000754665.1 Bison bison bison
AGCTGGTCTTGTAAAATTGCATGAACTGCGTTGTTTGAGACCTCCGTTTAACTAGATACAGAAAGAACAAAATATTTTTTGTGAGGGTTTCTTACAATTGACAATGGGCATTGGCATCTTTCTGGAAAATGCAAATTCAAGTAAATATGCAGACTAGAAAATATGTAATAAGAGCAGAAAGGAAATTTAACAGGTGACTATTAAGATAGCTTACATTGACAAGTGCCTATTGTGTGTTAGATAATTTCATTTCCCTTGTCACTACCTCTAGACTTGGAATGTAAAGGGCTTCTCTACTTTAAACAGTTCTTTATTCCATTTGTATTATTTGCTGGTCTGATTTTATTTCTAGAAAAATGGAGGGAAATAATTAAATGATACTGTAAGTGAATTTTATGAATAATTTGCTGGAACAGGCATCATTTTCAATTACATTGTTTCTTTTTTTTTAAAAAAAGAACTTTGAAAGTGACAAGTTAGATGAAATAATTTTTTGA
>NW_011480167.1:597-1745 GCF_000754665.1 Bison bison bison
ATTTTGGAAAATAGCAGTTTACTCCTTTTGTATTAAATCTCATGAGTTGGTATTCATTTTCAGGAGTAGACAAGCTATATAGATCTGGTTTCATTCAGGTACACATTGAAAAAAACATACAATTATTATAACTCTATAGTCACCAAGTCTAACTTCTTATGAAGACTATGTTGACACAAATCATCAATAAACAGTCTATAATAGGAAGAGAAAAAAATTTTGCTTGAGTCTAACCGGTCGCAAAGAGTTGGACACGACTGAGCGACTGAACTGAACTGAACTGAGGACTATAGCCTGGAACATAGATTCAAGAGGCACTTGGGTGGTGTTCCCCCAGACTATAAAATGTAGGAGGCTAAAATAGACAAAAATCAAAAAGGTACATAAGTTGTTTGTCAAGAATTAGTATTGAATCTGGCAAGAAGTAAGGATCTTGCTAAGCAAGGGTTGGTTTGGGGCCCCAAGTGTTTGCACACTTACGAACTCTATAAGAGAAGACCTTTAAGCCATAAGATTGCAGCTGTATTGAGAATGGCTTTCCTGCATTGGAGAAGGAAATGGCAACCCACTCCAGTGTTCTTGTCTGGAGAATCCCAGGGACGGGGAAGCCTGGTGGACCGCCGTCTATGGGGTCGCACAGAGTCAGAAATGACTGAAGCGACTTAGCAGCAGCAGCAGCAGTGGTAGTGTTCTTGAGTTTGAAAAGGTTCAGAAGATTCAAGTTCTCAGTGATGCAGGACTGTCTGAAACTATATCCACAATAGCCACCCACCTGCATTTTGAATGCCTGAACCACAATTACTCCATTTTGATTTTTATTCTTTCTTTAATTATTAAAGCAGATATAAAATTCATGTTTCACAGGCTGTAAGACAGGCTATTCTAGTTAGCATAAAGCTTGAGCCAAATCGTATATAAGCCCAAATGACTTCCCCATAACTCAACGTGAAAATTTCTTCTATTAACTACATTTTAGGTAAAATAACTGATTTTTAGATAAAAATAAACAGAAAAAAATTAAAAGTAAAATATTAATATTTTGTTTTCCTTGGTGGATTGATGCGTTTGCACTCCAGTTACTGAAAAAAAAATTTTTTTACTGTACCCTGTGGCTTTGTGGGATTTCAAAACTTTATATCATTAGTATT
>NW_011480167.1:2174-2610 GCF_000754665.1 Bison bison bison
TGTATGTTGCTTAGTAATACACCATGAATGTTTTTAAAGATTTATCCTAATTTTTTCATGAGCTTTTAAAATTTAATATTATTGTGTGGTTGTGTTATAGATTGGAGAATTAATATATATTTTGGAAGGAAGAGGCATTATCCCTTTGCCTTCCAGATTCTTTCCAGTGGATTCTTCATCTCCGCTTGAGTTTAGCTGTTCTCCAGAAGAAGGTAAAGTATTCATGCATTTTATATAATTTCTAATGTTGAAGGATAGTATTGTTCTTCATAGAGTCACCTAAGCACTCTTACAGCACATTTTTCCAATATATAATTACAGTTTCAAAAGCTCCCTTTTAACTTGAATATGTCAGCATCCATGGAATAGAGCACCATTTTAACACTTAAGAAAATGTCAAGGGTACTTCTTTTTAAATCTTTATTTTAGTCTTCAG
>NW_011480167.1:4471-9626 GCF_000754665.1 Bison bison bison
ATTACTTTACAATATTGTATTGGTTTTGCCATACATCAACATGAATCCACCACAGGTATACACATGTTCCCCATCCCAAACCCTCCTCCCACCTCCCTCCCCGTACTATCCCTCTGGGTCATGTACAGAGATGTTACACTCAATCATGACAATGTTTCTACATATAAAAATGATGAAAGCTGCTTTTCCCCACAAAGACAACTCTGTAGCTTTTTTCTTTTTTACCTCATTAAATAATAAATCTGAAACAAACTGTTGTACTAGGTAATTTTAGGCATTACACTGTGGTGGTTATTTCAGAGGAATTTTCAGTTCTCGCTATACATTAGCGGGCCCTGGAGAATTAATGCCAGTGCCCAGACCCCATTCTAGAACATTGAATTGTTCTAGAGAAGGGGGTGAGTGGGAACATGTTCTAAAATTTGCCTAGGTCATTCTGTCGTTCATCCAGAGAGGATCAATTCTGGGGTCAGATACCAGACTCTAGCACTGTCCAGCTGTGTGACTGTGAGCTTAACTTAAAATTCCCAGTTTTGGTTCTGGGAAACAAAATTCTAGCTTTGATTTTTTATATTTGTAATAAGGAAATAATGGTCATTAATAAAAACTGAGATAATTATGTAAAATGCTTAGCATAGTGCCTGGTATATAGTGCTTTCTAGGTATATATCTTTGTTGTTGTTGTTACTATTACTGTAGATTCTTATTATCATAGCTTGACCTCTATCTTATAATTAAAATAAGGAACAATCAAATCTCCACAGAGCCACCAAAGCAAGTCTTCTGAAATATAAACCCCTGCACTTTGCTCCTTTTCTCCCCTGGCTTTTCCAACTTGTGTCAGAATGAAAACCACCATCCTTACAATAGTTTTCATGACCCTCCTGGTCATCCTGGTCAGTCCCAGCATCTCCACTGAACCATCCTCTTCCCTGACCTCAGTGTCTGCACTGGAGCCCATTCACTCCCATCCCTCCCTGTGCACAGGCCTCCCTGCTGTTCTTCATGTGCCCAAGGAAGGCCTGCTCCTTGTGGCCTGTGCATGTCCGTCCTTTGTAGCTTTTCCCTGGACCTGAGAGACTATGTCCCTCTTCAGGTCTGCTGGAAAGCTACCCTGAGGTTCTGCTTTACCGACTTAAATTTTTAATAGAATCCCTTACTTCCACCAGCCACTCTCCAAACCCTAAACTCCCTTCACTTTTCTCTTAGCAAAAACTGTCTAAATGCAGAAAATAACTAGAGAAGGGTTGAATGTGCAAGTTTAAGAAAATCAGCTACATCACATCAGAACATACAGACACATCTTTCTCTGCCATTATACAGATAGTCATAGTTCTCTTTTCAAGCGTAATTATCACTGTACTCTTGAAATGTGATAATGCTAATGCTTTTTGCAGTAGAACGATAAACAAGATTGATTTTGAAAGTACCCTCTCCTTATGTAGTATTTGACACATTTTTCCCCAAATGCTTTTATGTGCACTTTTCAAATTATTTCATTGAATCCATGGAGAAATGGAGCGAAGATAGGATTACACTTGTAATACAAAAAACAGGAAATGACTGAGGCATAAAAAGATCTAAGTTGCCCTAACTGACAGGACAGAGATTACAGCCTAGATCGGGGCAGAGACAAATTTTAAAGCTGGAAAATAAATAAAGCTGAACACTCAGAGACACATAGTACATAGTAAACCTCTTACAGACCTGTAAACCAAGACTCCAAAATAGTCAGATAGTAGCCCAAGGTGACTCCACTGGTTTGTGACAGATTAGAAATAGGCCTGGGTTTTTACCTCCCAGTCTGTGGCTTGTTTTGTTGCCCTGTATAGCCTCCAGATCATATGTTCATTTCTTAGTTTACTGCCATGAAAATGTATAATGGAATAAATGAAAGTCTACAATCCTCTGTTATAACATAAAATAACTATATAATAAATAAAATCTAAAATTATCCTTGAAATAAATCTGTTTAGAACTAAATCTAATTGAATAAAGGTAATTACTTTTCTGCCAAAGAAAATGACACGTCTAATTTTTTGTTATACAGCCATATGCAATTTGAATCATTGAAATATTTATAAGGTAATAGCATTATGATGTATCTACTTTATATACTGCAGGAGACGGGATCTTTTGTCAGGAACTTGAATATCTGGCACTTTACACTTAGAACTCATATTGGATTCATATCCTCCTGGCCATTAATAAACCAACTCTAATGATATACTCAGTGGTACTAGAAAGATTCAGAGCTTGCAAGGGAGTTACCTAATGTTTTCTATTACTTTCCTCAATTTTATGTTTTAAAACTCATGCTTTGTACTCTGGGATAAATGGCAAAGAAATTCATTGAAATTTTGAAATTTGACATTTTAAAAAAGGAAATCTGAAAGATCCCCTTGGTGAGGATTAAGTAGGGTAAAGAAAAGGTTTTTGTATTTGTCAAATGTAAGTGCACTTCAAATCTTCAAATCACAAAGTAAGTACCTGTCGATACTATCAAAGAGAAACAAAGGCAGATACTAGGTAAAGCAAGGATGAATTTATTCAGTAACTGTTGCATCAGAGAGGACCGAGCATGAACTGAACTGAGGAGAGAGAGTGTGCTGGAGCCTGAGAAGTGTCAGGGATACACAGAAGTTTACAAGAAGCAGGAGGGAATTGGTCACAGTGATCCGGACTTGTTAATTGATGCTTATAAAGAAAAACAAACTTCTGGAATCTTTATGACCAGAGATACGTAGTGATTCAAGTTAGAACCAAGTACCCACCTGGCTGGGTGCATTAGCTCCTTGAATTTTTGTATTTCAAAGAGAGGGTTCTGAGGTCCTGGAGAAGACAGTTCTGGGTGGTAGATTTACATCTCTAAAGAAGGGATTTATAATTGCCGGCTTTTTAAAGTAACTGTTTTGAGGTGAGGGGGAGCCTATGTGCCTATATCAGATTTTGGCTGGAACAAACAGTAAATTATCCTGGCAGCATGGCAGCACTTGTTCTAGTCTCTGTGTGTGTGTATGAGGGAGAGGGGTGGACAAAATCATTTGTGCTCAAAAATGTGCATTTTCTATAGGCTAAAGTTGAGGCCTAATTGAGAAGAGGGCTTGGAGGAGCCCAACTAGAGTCTGATCAAGAAGAGAATCTGTATCTGTACATATTATTTTGAATGACTTGCAGATATAGAAGGCAGATGGTACACTTTGGGGTAAAGAACTAGTTACTGATATGAATAGAAAATTTGTTCATAATAACTAGAAAAATACACCAAATCAAAACAATAAAATTATAAATGAATTAATTTACCTTTCTGCATATACATTATTTTAATTGTCAAAATAAAGTAGGTAGAAAATGTGGCTTTGTGAGAAAAAAGTATTTGTGAATTTTATAAATAACAAACCCAGTGAATGAGATAACTGCCAGAGGAACTAAAACCAATTTTTGTTGAGTAATGTAGCATGATCACAATCATGATGATGGCAAGGACAACAATGGCAATGATAATGACAGGCAATATTTACTGAGTACTTAAAATATGTTCCAAGGACCTGGCATTTGTTTATACTTTAAATATACCAGGGATAGGCAATATGTAATATTATTGCCTGTTTTGCAAATAAAGACTTTATGGCTTTGATTAATAACCTGGCCAAGCTTAGAATCGGGTTATAAATGCAGGGAGTCTGGCTTCAAGAAGAGTTGGTCTAACCATTAGACTGTACTATGTGTTTAGCAGTAGAGGGACCAGATAAAAATAAATATTGCTTGGTTCATACTCAGTGAGCTGGGTTTTTCTTTGTGGTCCCATTTCAGTAAGGACAGTATTGAAGGAAATTGTATCTAGAAGAGCATATTCGTGGGGGCAAGTTCTAACCCACATTATATAAGTAATATTTGAATGGACTAAAGATATCAAACCTATTTGAAAGGAATACTGGGAGGTTTGTGGAGGGGTAGGACCTAGTTTTATATAAGTATATTTTTTTTCTCCAAATTGTCATTAGCAAAAGAGAGGGGACTAATTGTACTGCTAATAAGAACTAGAGCTGACAGGTAGATGTTAAATAACACAAGGCTCAACTCACAGAGGGAAGTACTTTCTCTAGTGGAGTGTTCACTAATGGAATGATCTCTTCCTGAGACAGTGAAATCCTCAACAGTGAAAAGATTAGAGCAGGGGACATTGAGTATCTCTCAATAATGGGTGACTCTATTGAGTCTATGAAACATGTTACTGTTGTCTCATACCAATTAAACAATAGTATGTCTAAAGAAATGAACAAAGCCAATCTCTTGAGGGATTTCTATTCCCCATATTTGAAGTCTTAAGTCTAACACTGTTTTTTCATTTTGGAGGCAATAGGAAAATTACAGTCTAATTTTACTGTTTATTTGCAGATGTGTATGCTCTTTAATGTTTCAAAGTTGAAGAAGCCAAAGTCCATTTTATACAAAGCAGAACTGAGCCTTCCAGAACATTTTGATATCCCCAAGACAGTCTTCATTCCTCAGGTTCCAGAAACTCAAGTTGAATTGCCTCAATATCAAGGAAATGAATCTGCAGAAAAAACAGGTAACCAGTAATGTTAATGTGTAGACTGCAATATCTAGCACTGGCTTGGGTATTGTGCAATTTTAAAATACAAAGAAGAGATTATCTTAATGGGTTTTTCATAATGTAATTGAAGAGAAGGTGCAGCTATATAAATACAAATTGTTAAATGATACTTTATATTGTAAATAACTGATATGCTACATCACAGTAATTTAAATTATGTACTGAATTCAGGTGCCAAATACTGGTACTGAAATTTACCGAAATTTGCCAGCCTGTCTTTGTTAAAGAGTGGTTGTCTGATTAAGACCATAAGTTCTTTTTGAGGAAGGTAATTTCTTGCTGTCACAGTGAACTTGGGTACAGAAATTGCACTGGTACAGAATTGCACCTCAACTGGAGTTGAGGCTTAGATTGGTTCTAAAGGATAGGAAGGAGGATATTGGTAGCAAGAACATTTCAGAGGAGAAAAATGCCATTTATGAGTAATTTATCTTTCATCTAGATAAGGTCCTTTTTTAGTTAAGCACCTACTTTTTGTCTCCTTTATTCTGTGTATTTGTGATCAAGCAGAACTATGCCTGGGGCTTCCCAGGTGGC
>NW_011480167.1:11298-13138 GCF_000754665.1 Bison bison bison
ATATTTTGGAGATTAAGCCCTTGCCTGTCACATCATTTATAAATTCTTTCTTTCATTCTTTTGTCTTTTCATTTTGTTTATAGTTTCTTTGCTGTGCAAAAGTTCGTAAGTTTGATTAGGTCCCATGTGTTTAATTTTCTTTTTATTTCTGTTGTCTTGGGAGACTAATGTAGGCAAACTGGAGCAGTTTATGTCAGAGAATATTTTGCCTGTTCTCTTCTAGGAATTTGATTGTGTCATTTCTTCTACTTAAATCTTTAAACCATTTTGACTTTATTTTTGTGTATACAGAAAGGGTGTGTTCTAACCTCATTGATCTACATGCAGCTATCCAGCTTTCCCAACACTACCTGCTGAACAGACTGTCTTTTCCTATTGTATACTCCTGCCTACTTTGTCAGAAATTAATTGAATGTAAGTGTGTGGGTTTATTTCTGAGCTCTCTATTCTCTTCCATTGACCCCATGTCTGTTTTTGTGCCCATATCATGCTACCTTTGTAGTATTGTCTGAAGTCTGAAAGGGTTATGCCTCCTGCTTTGTTCTTTTTCTTCAAGATTCCTTTGGCAATTCTGGGTCTTTTGTAGTTCCATGTGAATTTTAAGATGATGTGTTCTAGTTTTGTGGAAAGGGTCATGAGTAAGTTGACAGGGATCACATTAAATATGTTTATTGTTTTGGGTAGTATGGCCATTTAAAGAGTATTTAATTCTTCCAACCCAAGAGTGTGGGTTATTTTCCCATTTTTTTGATTCATTTTCAATTTCCTTTATTAGTGTTTTATAGTTCTCAACATATAAATCTTTCACCTGCTTGATCTGGTTTATTCCCAAATATTTTATTTTTGGTGGTGTGATTTTAAAAGATATTGCTTTTTTTTTTTTTTTAACATTCCATTTCTGGAAATTCATTGTTGAGGTAAAGAAAAGCAACCTATTTTTGTATGTTAATCTTTGTATCCTGCTACCTTGCTGAATTTGTTTATCAGTTTTAGTAGTTAATGGTGTGGAGTCTTCAGGTTTTTTATATTTAGTATCATATCATCTGTATGTAATGACGATTTTTACATTTCCCCTCCAATTTGGACACGTTTTATTTCTTTTTTTCTTTTCTGATTGCTGTGGCTAGGACTTGCAATACTGTTTTGAAGAGAAGTGGTCAGAGTGGGCAGGCTTGTCTTGTTTCAGATTATAGTAGGAGCACTTTCATCTTTTTATCATTGAGTATTATATTGGTTGTGGGTTTATTATAAATAGACTTTATTATAATGATATATGTTCTCTCTATACCCACTTTGGTAAGAGTTTTTTTTATCATGAGTGGGTATTGAATTTTGCCAATTTTTTTTTCCAGTTGAGATGATCAAGTGTTTTTTTTTTCTTCTTCTTCTTTCTTTTTTGATGTGGTATATTACATTGTAATTTGTGTATGTTGAACCATTCTTATGTACTTGTGATGCATACCATTTGGTCATGGAGTATGATACTTTTTAATGTGTTGTTGGATTTGGTTTGCTAATATTTTGTTGAGAGTTTTCACATCTATATCCATGAAAAATATTGACCTATGATTTTCTTTTTTGATTGTGTCTTTGACTGGTTTTAGTATCAGGGTGATGATGGCTTCATAGAATGCTTTTGGGAGTGTTCCCTCCTCTTCAGTTTTTTGGTAAGCGTTTGAGAAGGATCAGTGTAAGTTTTTCTTTGTATGTTAATAGAATTTGCCTGTGAAGCCATTTGGTCATGGACTTTGGTTTGTAGGGAGTTTTTTAATTACAAATTCTTTTTCACTTTTAGTGATTGGTCTGTTCAAATTATCTACTTGTTCTTGATTTAATTTTG
>NW_011480167.1:16267-16638 GCF_000754665.1 Bison bison bison
CATATATGACAGTAATTTCCCCTTGAAAAGAAACATCACTTGTCGCATTTCACGGATCTCAGAGATCCTGTGACCCCTTTATGATAGTGGACTGGGGTAGATCTAAATGTTTAGTGAGCACTGACAATATATAAAGCATTGTGAGGGTTGGTTTGTATACATTTTCTCATTTAATCCTACTGGTATATATTTATGTCTCAGACCCTTTTTAGGCATTAATTCTTTTATTTGCTAATCTCTATACTCTTGCATTTCTCACAGCAATCTTTGCACACTGTTATTAGTCTTTATAAATACCCTCTTCACTCCAGTCTTTTCCCCATCTCCAGCCTCCACTGAACAAATGGCTGCATCTCCTCTCTCGTGGAGGA
>NW_011480168.1:0-435 GCF_000754665.1 Bison bison bison
TGTCTGTTACATTTTGTCCTACCTCCTTTTGAAGAGAATGGGCTGCCTTTCTGGGTGCCTGGTGTCCTCCGCCAGCGTTCAGAAGTTGTTTTGTGGAAGTTGCTCAGCATTCAAATGATATTTTGATGAATTTGTGGGGAAGAAAGTGGTCTCCTCTTTCTATTCCTCCACCATCTTAGGACCGCTCCACCTCTTACTTTTAAATATTTATTTAATCAGCTGCGCTGGGTCTTAGTTGTGGTACACAGGGTATTCAGTTGAGGCATGTGGGATCTAGTGCCCTGACCAGGGATTGAACCCGGCCCCACTGTGTTGGGAGCTCAGAGTCTTAGCCTCTGGACCAGCAGGGAATGCTGCAGCATCCTACTTTAAAAAAAAAAAAAGTTATGTATTTTTGGCTGTGCTGGGTCTTTGTTGCTATGCGGGCTTTTCCCT
>NW_011480168.1:2488-2910 GCF_000754665.1 Bison bison bison
TCAGGACAGAGCAGAGTTCATTCATAGAGGGAAAGGTGTGGTCAACTCCTAAGAACACCATTGCCTCCACTCTGTGTTGGAACTCAGTTCTGGGTCTAAGCAAGCGTGGCTTCCTGGTGCAGTCACCACCTTCACTCACCTGGGGGGATGGACTTTGTGTCCACCTTGTCCCCACGTGCAGCCTGGTCACCCCTGGGGGCTGTGCTGTGTGCATCTGCTCTGCTTACAGCGCACCCTATGGTCCATCAGACTTCACTCATAAAAGGGAAGTGTAGGATGAACTATTCCATAGTTAAGAATTTCAAGGTCACAACAGCATTGACCAAAGCACGTGGGCACAGGTACAAGACCCGTGCATTAGAGAAGCCACTGTGTGGGCTTCAAGGACCCTCCGGGTTGGGGGTGGGATGGAGTCTGGACAG
>NW_011480168.1:3010-4969 GCF_000754665.1 Bison bison bison
TGCCTGTCTGTGTGGAGGGGCTCTAGGGCTGCCCAGCTCAGTAAGAACGGCAATGGCGGGAAGGGAGGTCGTGCTCCCTTAGCATCCCTGACCTCACATGTCCTCATCAGGGCAGCTAAGTGCCTAAACAGCCCCTTCCTCGTCTAGCTCTGAAGACCTGGAAGATGTGGGGGCTGAAGGACATGCAGAAAACACAATTCTATAAAGCAAATATCCTTCAATTAAAAAATTTTAAAAGATTAAAGAAAAAACACAAATAACAGCAATGGCGGGGCTTGTATTCTCAGCCAGCCTCTTCCAGATTCTGCCTGTGCTTATGCAACAGACCAAAACGCTGGTGCTCCCACCCTGTATCACAGATGAGAGTAGAGACACTGAGAGGTTGAGCATCTTGTCCCATGTCACACAGATGCTGAGGGCAGAGCTGAGAACTGGACCCCTGTGGTCGAGTCTGGAGTCCAGATGCTGTGATGACCCTGATGAAGTGGCAAAGAGAGTGAGGGAGACCAGATGGCCCAGGCTGAGCGAGGCACATGCACGTGGCCTTCACTTTTGAGGCTACAGAAGTCAGAGGAAGACAGAGGGCAACCAGGAGAGGCCAAAGTAGAGTCTAGGTCTATAAGGAGGAGAGGCCACACCTCCCAGGAAGCCAGAGTTTTCTTTTCCCTGATGAGTCTGTCTCAAATCCTAGATTCCTCTCCCTGGACCCTGGAAGTGACTGTCCAGTGACCTAACTGAGTTGGCTCCAAAATAATGCCTTCCCAGGGGTTCACTATCACTGGACCCCACTGCTGTCGGTAATAAGGGGGGAGTGAGTACGTAGTCTGGGCTTCAGATTTGTTTGGAGACAAAATTTATTAGAAGAAGTACAGAAAACCGTGAAGGCAATTGGCATGAATATCTACAGAACACTTAAGAAACCATCTGCTGTTTATCTACCTCCTCTCCTGTCATGAAAGTGGAAGGTCTGTTTAATCAATTAATTCTGTGTTCATCACACTGCTTCTGTAAAATATTTGCTTATGTGTTTATTTACATGGCTGCACTGTGTCTTAGTTGCTGCATGTGGGAGGTAGTTCCCAAATCAGGTATTCAACATGGCTCTACGCATTGGAGTAGTAGCCACTGGACCATCTGGGAAGTCTCTCCTCATACTCTTGGCGACAGTAACGGATCATAAACCTGCTCTGAGGCCCCCTTAGAGCTGAGGCATGGGGTGGCTGCAGTAATCCTCCTGTGGCTAGGATGTGGTTTATTGGTCATGACTCACTCACACTCCATGCAAACATAGGGCTTCTCCCCTGTGTGTGTCCTTTGGTGTCTGACAAGACTGACTTCAAACTGAAGCTTTGCCCACAATCACCACAAACATAGGGCTTCTCCCCTGTGTGTGTCCTCTTATGTATGGTGAGACGTGACTTCTCACTGAAGCTTCGCCCACACTCCCTGCAAACATAGGGCTTCTCCCCTGTGTGTGTCCTCTGGTGTGTGATGAGATTTTTCTTAAAACTGAAGCTTCGCCCACACTCCCCACAAGCATAGGGCTTCTCCCCTGTGTGTGTCCTCTTATGTTTGGTGAGATGTGACTTCTCATTGAAGCTTCGCCCACACTCCCCACAAACATAGGGCTTCTCCCCTGTGTGTGTCCTCTGGTGTGTGATGAGAACTGACTTAAAACTGAAGCTTTGCCCACAATCACCACAAACATAGGGCTTCTCCCCTGTGTGTGTCCTCTTATGTTTGGTGAGATTTGACTTCTCACTGAAGCTTCGCCCACACTCCCCACAAACATAGGGCTTCTCCCCTGTGTGTGTCCTCTGGTGTGTGATGAGAACTGACTTAAAACTGAAGCTTTGCCCACACTCCCCACAAACATAGGGCTTCTCCCCTGTGTGTGTCCTCTGGTGTGTGATGAGAACTGACTTCAAACTGAAGCTTTTCCCACACTCCGTGCAAACA
>NW_011480168.1:5544-17725 GCF_000754665.1 Bison bison bison
GCTGCTGCTGATTTTGACTGCCTGGACAGGGATCCTCTGGTTGGAGGTGGTCTCCTATAGATGGCCTCAGGAGGATCTGAGAAGGGTGATTGCGTTGGACATGTTGGCTGAGGAATTTCTGACTGGAGAAGGACAGACAGCAGGAGGCACATGGGTAGATCTTGGGCTTTGGTTCTGCTGAAAGAAGAAGCTTTTAGTCAGGTAGCTGGTGTGCCATGGTAAAGCCTGCCCCAGTAACCATCTTAGTGTTGACGGTGCACGATTTGTCTCCCATCAAGTGGGTCTTTACAGTCCACTTATCCATTCCATTCTTATTCTCTACATCTACAGAAATCCAGGAAGCTTGCATCAAGGGCCTTTTCTACATACCACCCAGCCTAGGGACCTTTCAGTAGCATCAGAGGCAGCGTCTCTCCTGATAGAGGTGGATCTGCAGGGACCTTTCCCTGAGTGTAAGTATCTGAAAAGTCGTGTCACAGTGGCCACAGGTATTTTACCCTACTGAGAGATAAGACTCTTGATGACTTAGGTGGAATCTTCCTGAATGGCTCCCTGTGAGGGGAAAGGGTCTATTAAGTTAGGGGCACCTGGCCTGGAGCTCTCTGTATATAGGAGGCAGCACAGGGGGTGGTTAGAGCAGGTGTGAGTAAAGCTGAATTTGAGGCTTCTTGTTCAAAGAGCAGCTTTTCAAAGAAACCACTCTGCAGGAAGTGGGTTTGAGACTGGACGAGACCAAGAGGCCCAGGTCCTACTGACTACAGGTCTCTGGCTCCTGCTGCCCCGGTTGGTTCATAAATTGCTCCTCTCTGTTTTCTATACATCATACAATAAAGACATGTCCTTTCTCAAGCCTCATCAATACTCATACCTCTTATTTCACACAGTCTTAGTCCATTTAACATGCACTAGGAAGTCCTGCTTAAAAATACATCTCCAGCCAGACTCTTCACACCCTCACTCCCAAGCATCTTTACCCAGGCCACTCTCCCCTCATGTCTGGCAATGAACTGACCTCTGAGGGGACTCCCCACTGCTGTCTCTTCCCAAAAATGAGCCGAAGCATCATCTTAGCACAGAGAACGTGCCGCTTGGAGCTGGTAGCCACATGGTTGTTCTGTGTCACCCAAGAAGACCCCTAAGGCCTGCACATGGACATGGGCGCTGAGGCTTCTGTGTTCCGTCCAGCCTCCTTCCTCTCCCTCTGTGCTTCCTCCTGCGACCACTGGCATGGCCTCTCTTCCCGGCCCTGGGACTGCAGCACTGGCTGCTCCCCTGCCTGGAATCCTGGAATCCACAGGTGTTATCTCTGCAGAGACCCTGCCCCACCATCCTCTGCCACACCCCACTCTGTGCATGCTGATCCGAGGCACTTTACTGCACTGGTTTTCCTCAGAGCACCAGCCCCTGTCTGGTATGAAGCCCACGCTGCCCCAAGGCAGTGGTTCTGTCTGCTTCAGTGTGTGTAGCCCTGTCTGGCACAAAGTATGAATTCACATGACAACAAACTGAAACAGTAACTGAATGCAAATCACTGTATGCATGTCACTTAGAAATGTGGAGGAAATGAGGAAGAAACTGGTAAAGGTGAGAGAGCTGGTAGGTGCTAAAAAACTTGCTTTTTGCTTCTAAGCCTTTCAGAAGAAGGTGATGTTACATATTTTTTGCATGAAATATTGAAAATTAGAACTAATATTTTTAATATAAATATTTTTCCTAACAGTCTTATGAAATGAATCAAATTCTGAGACATTTTAATTGCAACTTGACTGACTTTAGACTGGATTGGACTGTGCTTCAGAATAGGACCAGGGAAGCTCCCCAGGATGGGGTGGAGTGCTGGAAGAGGGCTGGCGCTCACCTCTCTGGGCCGAGAGCTTGCTCTTCCCCCTTTTGTCCTGCTTGATGCCGAGTTCCTCGCCATACTCGTCCCCATACCAGACCAGCAGCTCACAGCCCGGCCTGACCACCTGGCAGGTTCGGTAGAAGATCTGCCCGTGATACTGCAAGGCCACCAGGTTCTGCTCCTCATCATCCCGGGCACAGTTCACATACCTGGGGTCAAGGCCGGGAAAGGGAAAGAAACCACAGGTGAGGAGACCCTTCCACTACTGGACACCAGAGCCTTCAGGCTCTGAGGCCGCCATGGTTCCCACTGCCCCCCATGGGGACCTTCTGTTCACACATTAGACCTGGCTGTGTGAATTCCTATTTCCAGATCCTGTTTCCGGTCCTCTTCCTGGCTGGAATGCTTTTCTCTCCTTACCTAATTAGCCATTGTCCAGAGCCCAGTTCCAGACTTGTCTCCACCTGGACTGTCCGTAAGACTGGTGACCTCCAGCTCCTCTAAACTCTAAATTAAGTTCTCTTTCATTCCACAGGACTTGGTACTCCTAGGCTAGCATGCACCCCTCAGCACTCACCCCAGCCTGCCTTCTCTCCAGAGGCTTTTCTCCAATCTCCCGACATGTATCCAGGGTCCTATTCATTTGCCCACCCTCTCCCATGGAAACATGGAGAGTGCTCTGACATAGCTTGAGACAGAGAACAGTAATAGTTTATTCACTTTCTGCCTGCCCTGATGAAAGTAGAGGCCCTCAGAGAGTGGCCATGCTCACGGCCATCCTGCTCCCCATTCCTTCTCAGGCCTCAGGGCCCACTTCTCACTGGAACCGAGCCTGGGGAGGTTGTTGCCCACACGGACTCAAGGTCTCCCATGTTAGGTTATCCTGGTGCTGTGCAATTATTCAAAAATAGAAAAAGCAAGGTTACTATTCCTAAAATCAATTGGTTAATGTCTGTCTTCAGTATGTTCTGCAAAAGGACATGGGTTGTGTGATCTGCTTCAGTAATGAAGTTCACTGTCTAAACTGGGACATAGAGTGTTTGGTAAGTGTCAGTTAAGTGAGGTAAAGTGTCCCTGGTGAATCTAGACTCCTCAAGTTGTTTTCAAGTACCTCAGTTTTGTTGAGCATATAGACTTATATTTTGAGGGCACATGCTATATTTTTCTTTCTTTCTTTCTAATGTCTTTTGAAATGAAAGAGCATGATATGGAGGGAAAAGAGGAAAGAAGATGTGAAAGCTACCGAGGGAGATGGGCTGAGAAGGAAAGGGGTGTGGGCTTGAGGGAGGAGCGACATCTACAAACTGCAGGCTCACTGCACCCACCTCATCCAGTTGGCCAAAGACGTGTCTTTTCCATCCACATACTCGTAGCTGTTTCTCCCTTTGGTGACCTGAGTGTCAGAAAAGAGATACAAGCTTTCTTCTCTCTTTTATTTTTTTTGGTAGTAAGTAATAGGAGAACTTTCCCCCTGCTGGCATTGGTGCTCTTCAGCCAGCATGGATTCAACTGCCAGTCGGACCACACAGTAAGCTCATCATTTCAAGTCTGAGTCTACTGGCACATTGAAGGCAAGGGCTCCACAAGTGAAGGGTCACTTCTGTATGCCTGTACCACTGTCTCCCACCTTCCTCTGATCTTTAGATAGAAGTCTTGTGTGCCTGTACCACTGTCCCCCACCTTCCTCTGACCTTTGGATAGAAGTCCTGTGTTCATGCCCAGTGCACGCAGTACACAGGGCTGACTGTGTCATTGCCGACATGTCATCACCATCCGTGTCCTTGCATGTAGACATGAAGTACACCCCCACAACACACAAACGATTAGAGCCAGAGGACAGGGAAAGAGGGCTATTTCTCACCAGCCAGCAGTATCCACTGTTGGAGTCCTCTTCATTGTATATGATCTGACCCTCGTAGGGGCCAAAATGCAGGCCCAGTGGCAGATCGGATGCCTCATTCCACACTCCAAGCCCAGCCTCAGGGATGCCCGATGGCCTGATACTTAACCCAGGGGGCAGAGTGAGGGCTGAGCGGTTGGCATGCCCCTTTTCCACTGCAGAGTCCTTTACAAAGGTTGGGGGCCCGTGGGCAGCACAGCTGTCGATGAAGAAGTTCTGACACTCCTCACAATCTGGAGGTGAGAGCAACAGGGATGAGGGGAGGTATAGGGATGTTGCTGGTCGGAAAGACCTTCAGAAAGAGCTGGGGCACTCGCGGCCTTTGGCCTTGATCTTGTACCCCAAGTCATAGAGGAAGGGGATGATTGGGGGACCAAATGGTGAGGTGAGGTTATTGTACCAAGGTCTCATAACCCCTTCTCCATGAGTGGGCCAGCAGGGTCACTCACACAGGTAGTCGTCATCCTGGGGCTCGCTGACCTCTTGGTACACATGGCCCTTTCTTTCTCGTACACTGTACCTCTTCACTTCGGTCTCCTTTCTTCTGAGTTCTAACATGGAGAACAGAAGCTAAGCAAGGCTGGTGGGGTCTGGAGAATTAGTCCCTGTTTTATCAGAAAGGGTGAGATCTCCTACTTGTCCATCTATACAGTTTGTTAAAACTTTTTCACATTTATTTTTCAAACTTTTACTTGTGTATTTTTATGTTTTAATGATACATTATCTATTGGCCATGCTGCATGGTTTGTGGGATCTTAGTTCCCTGACCAGGAATGGAACCCACACCTCCTGCAGGGGAAGTGTGGAGTCATAACCACTTAACCACCGGGAAGTCCCTTCTCTATACTTTGTTTCTTCTCCCTTTAACTACTGGTTCAGGACACTGAGGCTCCACACTGACCACAGATGCCCAGTTCAGTGTTAGCTTCCTGTACTTCCGTTAGTAGGTTTAACTTCCCAACCTTTTTACTTAGGAAATAGTTCACTGACACATTTACTCAGAAAATATATGTTAAGGGCATGACACCTAAAGCATTGAGCAGAGGTCTGTGTATAAATACTAACAAAGTGAGGTCTCTATCATCACAGCTGGATTTATTGAATTACTTGTAGGTGTCAGCACTTTTGCATTTCATGCAATGCTTCCAAACACCGTATGAGTTATGTGTCTGTATCTGCACTTTACAGATGAGCAATCAGGACCTCAGAAAATGTATAAGATTTCCCCAAGGCCCCAGTGCTAACTTTATGCCTCAGATCAGTCCAGCTTAAACCCACGCCTACCCAAAGTCCACACCCCACACCTAGGCCATACTTATTAGCTTTTCTACAGGGATTAGAGGAACTAATTAGAGGAACTCCCCAAACTTTATCTTACCGACTTTGTGTCTGGGGTGCTTTCCAGGGGTCCTCGCTTCTCTGGGAGGGGGCACTGGTTTCTGAGCCTGTTTGGAGCCACTTTTCTTCAGCAATTTTGCTGCTCCCGGCAATTTCTTCAAACTAGATACCTTATTTAGTGGTCCTCTGGACAATCTCTTCCATGTGAGTAAAAGACAACATGTATTTCTTTAGTTCTTTAGGACTATATGAAGTATTTTTACATGCATGACTTTAGTTAATACTTTGACAATTCTTGGAAATACCTGGTGGAGGGGGGCTCTGAACACTGGAGTGTAAAAAAAGGACCTAAGTGGGTAGTGAATCAAAACTAGAATTCATATCTTAAGATTCTTTCCCTTCAACTTTCTGCATAAAAGTGAGAGCAACGCAGGGAGAATAGCTTGAGGTCAGGGAAAGAAGAGGGTAAGGGCTCATAGAGAAATCCGTGAGGTTTTCTACTAATTAGGGGACCTTTGATGGACGAGGAAGTATGGAAAATTACAGAGGGGACAAAACACATCTGGAAAATAAGGTGACAAAGTAGTGAGATTGAGAAGAGAAAAGATGATCTACAGAAACACATTCAGACAATAAAGAAAATGAGCTGGAAGTTGCAGGTTGCCATGTCCTAGAGACAATGTTTGGAATTAAAGTAGCTGGCCTCATCAATTCTCCTTGAAGAAGGCTGTACGACTAGTGGGTTCTCCTCAGTTTCCTGATCTATAAATTGGTATACATGCTGATTCTTAATGTGATAGTGGACATGAAGTTTGATAACATTCAACAAATCGTTGTGTGAGCTCTTTAATACAGAATGAATGTGAGCATACATCCCTGCCATCAATATATCCCCTTGACTGCTTCTATATTTGAAGTCTAGCTCACAAATACTATCCTCAGTATTCCTTGACCTTCTTATTCCTAGATGAATGTTTAAATGTGGAGTCACTCATTCACAAAACATTCAGAGGGCCCTTAGGGGCTTTGAGCTGGGCCTGGACATCTGAGAATTAACGGGTATGGGCTACGCTCTCAAAGCTCACAAAACAGGGGCAGGCTAAACAAATGATTCCAAACAGGAGAGTTGTCTAATCAGAGCTCAGAGGAAGGACTTGTTACTTCCTCCTACAAGAATGAGCATTTGAAATCATGTCCAGATGATGAGTTTCTACTCAAAAGCTGGTAACCTATGTGAAGTCCTTCAGTTATTTTCTTATTTGTTGTTTTTGAGTCATAAACCTGAAGCTTGTCAGAGCTGCAAGTTACTTAATCTTATTGGAGTAGGAGTCTCTGAGGTAGGGATCATGTCACCTTCTTCATCCTGGACTGTCCACTCTACAAACTGTCCAATATGTCCTTCAGCTTCTTCATCTTGGACCATCCACTCTACAAACTGCCCAACATGTCCTTAAGCTTCCCTTAGTCAGATATCCCTCACTAGCACAGCACAAAAGAACTGAGGTTGAAAACATCTCTCAGATGAATGATATAAAGATGTAAGAAGAAACTTTATAGAACTATGGAAGTTCTAACAACTTTGTAAGGGGTTTAGGGAAGGTGCTTTGCATTAGATTGTACCACCAGTGATACTGTGTTCCCACGAATATAATCAAACTTTTTTACCTCAGTTTCTTGATCTATAATGGTGATAGCTATATACTTACTTATAGGTACTGTAGGATTGTTTTAAGGTTTAAGTAAGTTTATTCACATAAAATGCTTAAAGTCTGAAATATTGTGAAAATAATGTAACAATAGAACAGCCTACTATATTTGCTGTTCTTACTAACTATAAAGATGGTAATGATATCAGACATTGTGCTAAAGATTCAGGACAGGAAGGCAGCAGTCTCCAGGATCTCTGTGTTTCCTCCTATTCTCACCTGTGACTGGATCCGTGAGGAGGATTCTTTTGTCAACAGGATTTGGGAGACACTCACCTTCGGGTGTTTACTGGGCTCCCCTCTGAAGGCCATCCCAGAAGGTTTACCTAAAAAATGATGAGAATCAGAGTTTTGGTTGGTAAATGTTTCCAAACTCTGGGCATTCTAATTAAGGATACAAAATTCTGAGCCAGAGAGTGACAAGGACAAGGATTACCAAAGGAGGAATGGAAAGTGATTTCTGTATCATCAACTCCTATGCTTCCACTGGGAGCATAACATAATTTTATTAAAATTTAAAAAATATGAAACTTCATCTGTGCTTCATCTGATGCCTGTAAAGTATCTAATAAATTTACTAGACTTTCATGACAAAAATACTTAACAAAGTAAAAATAGAAGGAAATGACTGCAATAAAGTAAAGGTCATATATGAAAAGTCTATCTCTAACATCATAGTCATCAATGAAAAGCTGAAAACTTCTAAGATCAAGAGAAAAAGGCAAGGATGCCCATTCTCAATACTTCTATAAAATATAATATTAGAAGTCCTAGCCAGGGCATTAGATTAGAAAAGGAAACAAAAGGCTTCCAGTTGGAAAGAAAGAAGTAAAATTATGTCTGTTCACAGAGGACATGATTTTATGTGCAGAAAAATTTTTTAAATTACACACACACACAAAACCTGCACAGAAAGTTGCATGGTACAAAATCAACATTCAAATATCTTCCCATGCATGAACAACAACCATTCCAAAAAGGAAAATAAGAAAACAATCCTATTTGTGTTTTATTTTTTTAACCTATAGTCAAGAGCTAAGTGAATTTATAGTCTAGGGTATGTTTAATTGCCTTTCATTAAGGATGTTTAGCAAAAATAATTCTTTTTACAAAGAATGATAAATTTTAAACAGAAAACACTGGAAAACCTATACCTTCACCTTCATTCAGGCTCATGTCAATACTCAGCCACAACCACTTTAGAATGCTGAAAATTATGTTTTCTTTGCTAATGGCTGAGACGCAGTTGAGACCTAAGCCCAGGCTGGTTTCTTGAAGACACCTCTAAATCCTTCTGGCCCCTCACCTTGTTGCCTTGGTGTCCATTCTTCATCAGAATCCTCAGTGTCATCTACCTGGGATTTGAGGACCTGCCTGCCGTGATGCATGAAACCTGGTTGAGTGGCTCTGAAACCTGGAAAGAAGCAAAATATATATTCTAAGAAGGAGGCACAAAGCACAGAAGCAATGGAAAGTGTCACAAAGTCAGGGAAATCAGTAGGATGGGCTGGAAGAATGTAGAACAAGGCAAGATGTGAGCTCTGCACTGCCAGGGTCAACCCCACTTTGGAACAAAACAATAAAAATTCCCTCCAGGTTAGTCTCCACACAAAAGGGACTGTGAGCAGAAGAAGCCACCTAAGAGAGGGCCAAGTAATCACTAAGGGTGAAGACCTGTTTCATGTTTCCCAGGCTCACAGGCACCCAGCACTTCGTGTTACCTATAGCAATCAGCGCTTCGTAGTTCCTTTTCACATTCCTATATCGGATTTTTTCCCATTCTCCCATCTCTGCCCATTCTTCCTTGGTGAAGTATATGGAAATGTCTTTGAAAGCATCTTTGGCCTAAGGAAAATAGTAGATTCCATCAGTGACTTACTAATATATGTCAGACCTTAGAGCTGACTTCTCCTCCACCTTTTGTGCAGAGAGTAGCCTGAAGCTACTGGATGGTCTCTGTGAGACAGGGATGAAGACTTTCCTTCCTGCCTGTGTCCTGCTTAACTGAACAAACACTGAGCACTTTCCTAACTCTCCCTGGACACAGAGCAGTTGATGATGCTAGTGTCCTGTTTTGTCCCACTCCTCCCCACCATCTCAGACAGGACCAGGCATTTCCATCCTGTGTACATTCACAGAGAAGTTCACTCAGCTGCCCAGGCAAGCAGTTTGTGGTCCTTCAGGGACCAGCGCCATGTCCTTCCTATAGAGCTGGCTTAGAGCCCAGCTTTGCCACCTCCGCCTCTCACCTTGGGCTTCCACTCTGTTCTCCCAGCATCTCCCTCAGTGCTGTTCTCTGGAGACCTGTTTGGGCTCATGGCCATGGGACTGCCTCAATGTCAAGGTGCCTGTGGAAGAAGAAGATGCTGAGATAGCCCAGACCACTGTCCAGAGCCTGGTCTGTCTTCCTTGGGTGGAGTGTCCAGGGCAGGAAGGTGTGGGGAAAGTCGGAGTGAGGGTGTTGGTGAGAGGGACGGATCCTGACCAGCTATGACAGGCCAGCCTAATGTGAACTAGATTTGGTTTCTATGGTTCCCCTACAATTCCGCCCCTCTGAGGAAAGGCACTGGGAGGGACGTGTCTGTGGGTGACAGAGGGAGTCCTGAGGAGACCTAGAAGCCCATAACTGCTGGACTGGGGTCAGGCTGAAATCAGGGCTCTGTTCCAGTGCACGAGAGGGAATATTTCTCCAAGAAGTGTTTTGAGGATCTCTGCCTGGGAACTCGGAAAAATCTGGGCATAACATGGGTTCTACGTTTAAGAGACAAGTCACTCTGCTTGAGGACATCTGCGACACGGGGGCTGAAGGAACTGGGATCCTCAGACAGAGGAGACTGGGGATGTTTTGGCTGATGTAGGATGTGCAGGGTGAGAGAACTTGTGATCTTTGAGGCTGAGGAAATTGGAGGTTTCTTATTAAGGGGCTTTAGGTCTCTGACAGGCAGGACAGTGGGAGTCTTGAGGACAAAGAGTTTTAAGAGCTCCCAGGCTGAGGTATTCAGGGTCTCCGAGGTTAAGGAAATTTGGTCTCTCTGTGGGTGCTATTTTGAGGGTGCCTCAACCTGAGGGGCGGAGAAGGCAATGGCACCCCACTCCAGTACTCTTGCCTGGAAAATCCCACGGACAAAGGAGCCTTGTGGGGTGCAGTCCACGGGGTCGCTAAGAGTCAGACACAACTGAGTGACTTCACTTTGACTTTTCACTTTCATGCATTGGAGAAGGAAATGGCAACCCACTACAGTGTTCTTGCCTAGAGAGTCCTAGGGACGGGGGAGCCTGGTGGGCTGCCGTCTCTGGGGTCACACACAGTCGGACACGACTGAGGTGACGCAGCAGCAGCCTGAGGGGAACTGGGATTACTCTAGGTATTTGAGGGTCACAGCACCAGGGGATTTGGTGTTTCTGGGGGTGAAGGGACTTGTAGTCCCTGAAGCTGACGAGATGCGAGCTCCCTTCAAGTTAGGACCCAGGTTCTTCAAAGCTGACGGGATTTGGGGCCTCTCACCCTGGAATTTGAAGCCGTCACGGTAAGGGTTTGTGAGGGTTGTGCAGGGTGTGTTCCGGTAAGTCTCCCAGCTGTTCTGCGGCGCTGCCAACACCAGTCCTAGGCTCGTTCAGAGCTCGATGGCATGGAGTCCTCCCTCGTTGAGGCGAAGTGAATGGCGAGCAGCCGGCCTGTACCCTGTCAGGCACAAGCGACCAATCGGCGTTGTGATGGAGGCAGTCCTACTAATAGGTGCTGGAAGGGTGTGGAGAGAGAAAGAGGCCCCACCCAACCGCTCAGGGATTGGCTGCTCAGGGGGCATTTCTGTCAAGAAGCCTCCAGCGTACAGGCGCATTTTGGCCATTTTCTTTGCTTGTTTTCAGGCACTGCCTCTTAGGCCTGTATCCTCAAGTGGGCGGGATGTCCTCAGGCTGGATGTTTCCTTCCAGTGCCCTCAACTAGAATCACAGCTCCACCAGATGGCAGTCGTGCTCCCGGACTTTCTCCTAGGCCCACCTGTGCCCTACCTTGTCAAATCCAGTTTTGAAAAGATCTCCTATGGGGTGAGTACCACATTATTCAGGGGGAAACGGTGTAATTAACTAAATTCTGATGAGACACAAGATAAACAACGTATGGTCAAAGATTTAAATGCAACGCATGGAATAGGTATGTTAGAAAAAACTTGGAGGATTTTTAACCTCAAAGTAGAAGTGGCACTGATGAGTAATCTGTGTATTTAATGTAGGTATCAAAAGCGTTCAGAAATGAGATATAAATAAAACCTCAAAGTCTTGCAAGTGTTTTCTGTACAACGAGGCATCAAACTGGAGGACAATGGATCCACAGAGCTGAGTTTGCTTGACACCTACTAGCTTCACAAGATAAAATAGGGACACTGTTTCTGGCCATTAGGTAGATTTGCTCACAGAAAAATAAGGTGATTTCCATGTATTGGAAGCAAGACGACTGACTGTAGAAGTAGTATCTAGTGGTGGTTGGGACTCTGGATGGAGAAATGTTACCAGAAAAGTGAGTTTACATCTTGGTGGGTGTTGAGCCAGAAGATACAACCCAGCCAAAGCTCATGGGAAGGAAAAGTGTATTACTTGCAGAACTATGGAGAACACCATGCAGCTTTCCAGAGCAGTGTCTCTCTAAACCGCAAAGGTGGGGAAGCTTTAATCTATGGGAACAGGCATGTTCAAGCTTCCATGGTAGCTCAGATGGTAAGCAATCTGCCCACAGCAGAAGATCTGGGTTCAATCCCTAGGTGGGGAAGATCCCCAGAGGAGGGCATGGCAATGCACTCCAGTATTCTTGCCTGGAGAATCCCATAGACAGAGGAGCCTGGTGGTCCATGAGGTTGCAAAGAGTCAGACATGAGTGAGTGACTAACACTGTAAATTTACAGACATGTTCATTAAGGGTCTTGGGCTGTGGCAGACTCCAAGCTTCAGCTTATTGAAGTCTTGAGGGTCAGAACCAGCCTCCATCAGCATCCTTTACATTTCAGCTGGTCTGGTACAGATATAGATATCTATTCTTCTTCATATTCTTTCCCCTTATCAGTTCAGTTCAGTCGCTCAGTTGTGTGTGACTCTTTGTGATGCCATGTACCACAGTATGGCAGGCTTCCCTGTCCATTAATAACTGCTAGAGTTTGCTCAACTCATGTCCATCGAGTCGGGATGCCATCCAACCATCTCATCCTCTGTCATCCCTTTTCCTCCCACCTTCAATCTTTCCCAGCATCAGGATCTTTTCCAATGAGTCAGTTCTTCGCATCAGGTGGCCAAAGTATCGGAGCTTCAGCTTCAGCATCAGTCCTTCCAATGAATCTTCAGGACTGATTTCCTTTAGAATGGACTGGTTGGATCTCCTTGCTGTCCAAGGGACTCTCAAGAGTC